>NW_020897693.1:25827079-25902079 GCF_003984885.1 Neopelma chrysocephalum
ATCATCATCATCATCATCATCATCATCATCATCATCATCATCATCATATGACTAGGTTTCGTGAATGAAGATTTGGGAAAGGCTCTACACACATTTGCTACAAGCGCACTGGTGGCTAAAAAGGCCAATACGAGATAGACAAGTCCGGTTGCAAAAGGCACAGCAGAAAGACTCCCCAGGTCGTATCAGCAAGACATAATTCTTTCTGCATTGTCTTTTCTCCTCGAGAGTGATCCTGCGTGCGTTCTCAAAGGAAGCAGCAGCGTTATAGATAGTATGTCTCCAGACCTTCCAACTGGAGGCCAGAGTAGACCAGTTATGTTAATCAATATGACCAAAGCTGAGATGTTGTTTCAAGGGGTCCTTGTATCTTCTCGTCAGGACTCCTTTCTTGTGGCAACCAGTGGCAGGTTCACCATAAAGCAGTGGCAAGTTCACGATCTTAGGGAGGCGGTGGTCCTTCATCCTTGAGATGTGTCCTGCCCAGCACAGTTGTGTTCTCAGCAACATGGTCTCAATATTCGTAACTGCTGCCTGTTCTAGAACAGATGTGTTATTCACATAATCTGAACAGTGGATGTTTAGGATTGTACGGAGGCAGCGTTGATGGAAGCGTTCTAAGAGTTGCAGGTGGTGGCAGTAGATGACCCATGATTCAGATCCATATAAAAGAGTAGATAGCACAATGGCTCTGTAAACACTGATCTTTGTACTTTTCTTCAGGTGTTTATTTAGCCAAACTCCTTTATGGAGTTTTCCGAAAGCTCTATATGGCTTTGCTAACCAGTTGTCTATCTCTCTGTCAATCTTACCATCCGAGGAGATGAGGCTACCTAGGTAATTAAACTGCTGGACTGATTTGAGTTCTGATTCGTGAATGGTGATATGGGGATGACAGAAGACTTCCTGAGGTGCAGGTTGATAGAAGACTTCTGTCTTCTTTAAGCTGACTTCCAGCCCAAAAAGCTCAGCAGCCTCAGCAAAGCAGGATGTTAAACGCTGAAGAGCTACATCTGTGTGGGAGATGAGGGCGTCATCATCAACATAAAGCAGCTCCTGGACAAGACAATGTAAGGTCTTAGTGTGGGCCTTCCGTCGCCTTAGGTTGAATAGGCTTCCATCAGTACAATATCGGATGTAGATACCATCTTCATCATTGAGGTCTGCCATGGCCCTTTGGAGCACCATGCTGAAAAAGGTTGTGAATAGAGTTGGTGCAAGAATGCAACCTTGTTTCACACCATTGGTTATTAGAAAGGGCTCAGAAAGTGCATCACCATAACTGACTTGGCCGTGCTGATCGTCATGAAGAAAGATGATCATTTTAAGGAACTCGTGGGGACATCCTAAATGTTCCAAAATCTGCCATAGACCTTTTCTGCTCACAGTATTTAAAGCCTTGGTGAGATCAACAAAGGTTACATAGAGACCTTTGTTCTGTTCCCTACACTTCTCTTGCAGTTGTCTGAGAACAAATACCATGTCTGTGGTACTCCTGTTGGCTCTGAAAGCAGTGGGAATAATCTCTTCCTAAATGCCATTGCTTGCTGTGGCTATACCCTAACTGAAGAGCAGTTCTTATACCGCCCGTGACCTGACAGAATGATACTGAAGTACTGTGTACATCAAAGTTAAACCAGGTGAAGACAGAAGTCTAAGGGTTCAATAAGTTGAGCCACAAATTCAATTTGATAAGTAAATAAGCTCTATATTTACTTTACACAACTGCTTTTGCAAGATATTCTCTTTCTCAGAATGTTTATGGGTGAATGAACACTGCATACATGTGCTTACCACACCTAGTTTTTCAAATCTTTCTCTTCCTCATGAATATTTCAACCATTCAGACAGAAGGAAAAAATATCATGTTATTGAAGTAACCAGTAAGATCAAGTGAATAACAACAGGCAGAAACAATCAAAACTAGAGTCATAGCAGGCAATTCATGACAAACCATAGGACTTAAATTGTTTGCATAAAGAAGGGAAACAACTTGGAATGAAAATCACTTTCAAAATACAAAATTCCTATTTATATAAAATCTGTGAACTGGAAAGGTTCTAAATATATTCAAAAAAAAGAGCTACTGCAAGTAGTTTAGATAGTTCATCAAGCTCTGATAACAGTGCAAACAACCTTCAGTATCTAGAGCCTTAATGGTATTCAGAGATCAGGTATGTCTTCCCCATTGATATTTGTCTAGCAAAAAAAGAAGATATATTCCTAAAATACACATAAAACTAGAATGAAATAATTTGTAAGCAAAGCAGCTCAAAACCCAGAAAACAGTATCTCAGTCTTCCTATATTTTTTTTAGTCATTGCACCATAGCATGAATAATTTTGAAACTGCAACATTCCATTTATTGTACAATTATGCTCTATTATTTTCCTGTTGCTGCAAAGCTTCCATGAAAATACACTCTGTAGATGCCTAAGCAGTTTACTTGTATGAGTATTTGCATTAAATAAACGAAAATTCACCTCTTTCTAAAGAGACATAAGTGTTCCCTGCTATTAGGAATGTGCTTGTACAGATCTAAAAATTGTAAATGAATTTGTAGATGGTTGGTTCCATTTAAGCAAAATAGACTGAGCATAGGTCATTATGAAAATGTGTTTACTTAACCAGAAAACACAAATATTTCTATTAAATAGGCTTTCAAGTTTAACCCAAAATTCCTGATTTCTTGTGAATGTAAGATTTTATGGAACTATACTTTAAAATAGTGTTCCAATGACAGTCTATAATCTCTTTCTCCAACAACATTTTAAGGTGCAGGAGAAGCTTCAGAAGTCCAATGGACAGTTAAGAGAAATTCATAGTATAGCATCCAGGGGAGAGAGTTATCCATTTATTTCCCCAATATTGAGCTACCTAAATCATTGATTTATTTTATAATAGGGATCTTACAGCTTCCATTGTAATTATGTCTACTACTGCAAATTTAAACAGTCAAGCTGACTGGTTATTACTTCTATTAAATGCAAAGTATGTACTATTGCACTTTATTTTTATTTAAAATTGCATTACTTTTCTGAGTGGTTAATGAAGAAAAAACAAAATAAAACAAAACAAAAAGACCAGCAGAGTGTGTGTGTGTATGTGTAATACGCGATGTCTAGGGTTTTGCAAATGGAATTAAACACCAATAGGCAAAAAAACCACGAGGAGAAATGAAGCTTCAGAGCAAATGTATTTTTGTGATACTGTCTGTAATTCGTGCTCGATAATCATGAACCTAGCAGCTAATGACCTCTACTCTGATACATTAAGTCCAACCAAAGATAATAGTGTCCTGCGTAAATTAGCAAACCCAGTGGTAAACTTACTTCTAGTTCAGCGGGAGACAGTGTGCAAATTAGCATTGGTTCTTAATAAGATCACTGTCCTGCAATCTACAGTTCTGTAGTGTTCATAATGCTGTTTCTTTTCAGGTGAAAATTTTTTCTCTAGAGAACACTTGCACAATACATTCTTCTGACAGAGAATCATCCTCACCCTAATCAGATCCCTCCTTGAAAACTTTCCCTATTTCTTATACTTTCATGCTGTGAGTGCTGCTGTGAGTTGTTGGAAATGATTATTCATTTGTAAGCTTCTTTAATAACATTTCCTTTAGATGTTGAGGTGCCCAACAGAGCAAACCAGGATTTGATTTCATAATTATAATGATTCAGAAAAAGTAATGGTCACTTTTTTCCTAATTTGTTCATCATAGTTTATGTTCTTCTGAAAATTTCAAATAAACTATTATCTGTTACATAATTTAGAGGTAAACTATCATCAAAGACCTAATTCTGGGAACTACACTGAATATTGCCCTTGTATGGTTAGAGTCAAACTCTATCCATCCAATTCTGAAATCAGACTGCTCAACAGCTGCCCTGAGATGTTCTGCACCATTTGGGAACCAGTGTCTATACCCAGCTCTTCATACTACAGAGCATAGTAGCACTAAGCTACACTCAGAAGAAATTTGAAATTTTCTGCTAAAGAACAATGATATATCAGATTTTTAGCAACATCATCGATTGTATTTTAAAAAAATTTGTTGGTGTTTCCCTTTCTTGGCTGTAAAAGCACAATTAAGTATTTGAAAGCCAGATATTTAGGTTTTTTAAAAATGTCTTCTGAAACTGGTAAATAAGATTATAGTGAGAAAATCTGGATTAATACTGACTAGCTTATTCGATGAATTTTTTTCTGTCCCCTGTTAAAAAAGATTGTTCATGGGCAATCTTTCCCCTATTCAGCTATTTCTGTAGAAGGTCAGACTAGATGTGCCAAATGAAGAAGTTATGTATGTAGTTCAACAATAGGTGAATACTTTTTCTATGAACAAAATTTTTACAATATTAGATAAAATCTAATGAACGCATTTTAGCTATAATTTATGTGCTGAGAAAAGACAACATTGTCTAATTTGTCTGTGTACAGTGATGCATGATTATGAAACTGCGGGTAAGGGGGATGTTCTAATGCATACCTGATAGAGAGACGAGAATGTGGTATATTCTTCATATACTTCTAATGGGAGTTTTGTAAGAAAAAGTTTAATACACAGCTCTTGTCTGAACAAACCTCTCACTGTAAAATGTTTACCTTTAATGACATGTACTATTATTTCATGATTATTTTAAAATACACTTAAAGAGTTTTACATGTTAACCAGCTACTAAGAATGCCTTAATAGACAACTAATTTTTGTTAGAGGTGTCTCGACAATTTGAATTTTATATGCATGCATTATGTTTTCTTAAAATGGGGAAATTATGCATCTGAAGGAATCTGTCTAGAATAATGGGGTTCTATAGAGGTTACTTTAATCACGTTCACCAGCAGTTATAGCTGTTTTACATCTTATTTGCAACAAAAGGGAACTCTAATTATCTTCAAAAAGGGCATAAAATGGTGTGCTTTGCTGCTGATGTAATGTTGATTCGCGAATGCTGCTGATCAGAACTGACAACTAAATACATGTCACACTTTTAAGAAATCAGTGGTGGTGACAGGATAACCCTCTTTTGTGACCTGGGGACCAGGAGATGGGGTATATATTTGCTTGCTAAGTAGAAACAATTTACAGTTTTTCACTTTGAAATAAAAATCAAAATGCTGTTATAGATGGGTTATAGACTATTTTTAACAATGCACCACTTCTGTTATGACTTACAAGCTACCTCCTGTAAAACAGATCTAGTGCTTGCAATTCCCACTAAAATAGTAAAACTTCTTTTGGATATTAGTCTCATTTTTTATAAATTACTGACTCTTTCTTTTTGTATTTGTATATACTTATATAAAATATCTATAATAGATACATATTTTCAGCACTTGTCATAAGGAACATTAAAGAATCTCAATGTCTTGCAGCATGGTTTCAAATGCATGCATTTCAAGATCAAACTTATTACTGCAAATTAGAAACATGCAGCCCACTACAAAATGCAAAACTCATCAAATAGGATTGAACTGTACATCAACACCCATGCCACCTGTGCATAGGAACCAGTCAGCTTATATTCCGTTTCAATACAGAGTTAATCCAAAGAGCTCTAAATATGTTAGACACAACTGATAGTTGCTATATGGCATTGTTTAAGAGTCACAATGGAAAGTTACTTGTTTACATCCTATGCCTGAATGCTCTCTGTTTAGCCTAGATACTGAGATACCTGCCCTGTATGAAAATTTAGCTTACAGACTTGTTTATTTAAACTACAGACCGTAATTAAAACACTTACATAGGCTGAATTCAGGCTGTCAATTTTCATCAGCATAGCTGGATTTTAACACCTTAGTAGGTCTAACTGACTATAAAGGTTTAAAATAGTCTGTGTTTATTACTGTATATCTCTTCTATGGTACTTACCGAGTAATAAATATTTGTACAATGTTTCTTTTTATAAATTTGTCAACTCTGCATGCCAATGGTATTTGTATGTGTTACCTGTGTGTTAGTAAGCAGAAAATCATTTGTGCATGGTTAAAAAAAGATAAAGGTTTTCCTCAATTAAAAAAAAAAAAAAAGAAGAAAAAAACATAGTCCACTTTATTCCACCCAGACAGTCTATGGCTTAGAGGTGATTCAAGTTGAAAATATATTTTATCAGAAGTCTTTCTGACAGTATTTTCTCCTGGTCACTTTCTCTATCCGTTTGTTAAAATCATCTACACTCACCTAACTAATGCCAAATCAGCAATATGAGTACCATTATTTTGCCAGTGCTTTCACTTATAGGTGTTGACCAATAATTTATTTCACATCCATTTTACATCAGTATCATGTAAATAACAGATTTGATCCAAAAGCTCCTACAAGTAGCTTCAACAAGAAACTGATTTTAGAGCAGACGTGGGCATACGTCTTACTAGAGATTGGTTTTGAGAGAGGAGGAATGGTCCAAAAAGGTTTTCTGTCTACATTCCTAGAGATTTTAAGTAACATTTTCATTAGACGTGGTTTATTTACTCTGATATGGTTTTTTTGCAAGACTTACACACAGTTTTTAAATGGACAAAAATGGTTCTCTCCTGCTGAATACCTGGGGAATGTGCTTTGTATTTTGTGATCTGGGTTTTTTTCTACTGGCTACACAGGTATATTTTGTCGTAATTGTCAGTACCTTGCTCATATGGAAAGAAAATGCAATTTTATGAGTTACTGAATAGTACCTTTCTGTTTAAAAAGAAAGAACTCAAGTACAAAAAATTACAAAGTTGGTTAGTTATGTATTTTGTAATTTCCATGAAAAATTTTCCTCTATTTTCATCACTGCTAGTTAGAAACTCTGCAAATATGGGACATAAGAAGTTGTTTCTGCATACTTAGGAAAATGCAAAAAAATCTTAGTTTGTCTTATGTGTATACCACAAATCCACACTGATATTTTTCATCTCTACTTTCCCATTAGAAATTTTTAAAAAAATCACCTATAGATATGACAGTGTAGGATGATTCCCCATCTATTACCATTTGAATGTAAGTTTTCTTCTTCGTGAAGTTCAATATCCTGAATTAAATGTTTTGTACTGCTTTAATTTGTTGCATAAAAAAATGCTTATATCTAACAAAAAAAAGGGGCCTGAGATATGAATAGCTTCAGGTGTTAGTTGCTTTTAGTACCATTTCACTCATGATCTAAATAGCACTTCCAGACTGGTGAGAGGGTCTGGTCAGCCTTGTCTAGCATGTTCTATGAAGCTCCTTCCTATTACTATGCTCCTCAGAAGGCTGCTTTACATGGAGTGAGAGGTCCTGGACTGCTAATGGCTCAACCCAATCCATTTTTGAGTCAGAGCATTTTTACATGGAAAATAATAAATATACATAAGCAAAAATACATATGAAAAAAGTGAGTTTTTGTTTTTTTCTCTGAAAGATGTTTCTATTACTGACAACTCCACGAATTCCTCTAGGTCTTGATATTCCCCCTCAGAAAACAGGAAAATGGTACATTGGTGTTGTTATCACTTGTTTAAACTAATAAAAAAATAGTATTAGGGATTTTGACGTGTGGTTTTTTTTTTCAAATTCCCTCTATCAGAATTGTATCCTTGCAAAGCAGAAACATGGAAAATGAGCAATGTGATTTTAAGCATTTGATACTACACAGAAACACAGAATGATCTGCTGAGCTCATCAGCAAATAATTCCCTTTATTCAGCTCCTGAGCTTCGCACAAGCATGATCTCCTCCATTAGGCTGGCCCCACTGAATTCCCATGTGCCCAGCACTCAGACAGACAGACCACCAGTTCGCATCTCAAGCTCTGCCCTCAACTCTCATTTATCTCAAATTTTCTCTCAATCTCTTGTTCCCAACCTTCTGTCAAATCTTACCAGCATTATTTTGCTCCTTGTAGACTCTTTTTTTTCTGTTTCCTTTATCAGTTCTTGTGGACTAGGCATGAGCATTATCGAATGATCCTTTTTTTCCCCTTTTTCAGCAAGTAGACATAGCAAGAAGAAAACTACCTGTCCCACTTCATGTCGAAGGTGGAGAATGAAGCAGACATAATTACACTTGGTTTCTCCAGCTCTCTTCTTTCTGCAGAGCAGCATCAGGTTGCTAAAAGGAGAAGAGAAAGCCCTCCCACAGAAGGATGCATGGCTCCTTTCCTCAGGAAGCGAGTGAGCTTGGGAGGCAGGTAATGTGAAAGGCTTTCCTTGTGATAGAGCCAAAATTTTTCAGAGGCCTGAAGGTTCCTATGTCATCTTGCAATCTCAGCCAGAAGTCCATTATTCATCCCTAACTCATGGGAGCTGGCATTACTATGTGTTACTCATTATCATTGCTACAACTGTGAGTGGGAGCTCCAAGCAGACGCGTTGCTCTCCCAGCCTGGTGTTCACAAGCTGGTCCCTTGTGCAAGAAGTATTATTTTTAAATGTCAGCTATGTATTAAGTAATGACTCAAGGGTCTAACAAATCAAAGCTCAAGGCTTTGAGTGTGGCACTCGTCTGTCTAATAAACATAAAGTTTGTTGGTAATGGATCTCATTTAACTACCAATCATCCTTTAAGCTCAGTAGCCGTTCTGATACTGGCTGCTCAATTACCCTTCCTCGTACCTAAATACCATATCTAAACATGCTTAAGCTCAGACCTTTCAGAGGTAGCAGGGCCAAGAGTGAGAAGCTGCAACAAAGCCAAACTTTGGGTGTCAAGAGAGCTCTTGGCACCTGAAGAGCAACACAAAGGAAAACTGTTCATTGACAAGTTGTTTCTTTTCTTACTAGTTAAGAATCCAGGGCCCAAAATATATGATTATAGAGCCTGATCAAAGCCTGTTAATTTCCATAGTAGTCTTGGCATTGACTTTGATAGGCTGTGAATCGAGCCCATCCCCAAGTAGAACATATGGGTCTCTTGCACAGCTTATTTCTATTCATATTTCACATCTTTTTTTTTTATTTATTTCATACATTATTCACAGTTTGTGATGGCAGAAAGACATTTTATATCTGTGACACAAAGAAGACAAAGAAAGAAATACAGCATATGTGTTGTCATTATTATGAAAACTAAGGCATATTGGGCACAATGCATTTCATTTTCATTATATTACAGGATTCTAATAAGCCTCATTGATAGTGAAGTCACTTGTCCTTAGCACAAGTAAAGAAGAAAGAAATGAAAACTTTTCAGGTTGTTTTTGAAAATCTTGTATACTGTCTAGGCATTTTAGGCACAAATTTAATTTCACTTCAACAGCACAAGTTCCTTTGATGACAAAGTCACGTATCTTTAATCCCAAACACAAAAGTAAATAAGACATTTAGATAGTTTTCTTTTACTTTGAAAGCAGTTTTATATCGGAAAATGTGAGTGCATATGTCAAGCACATAGAATTTTCTGGTTCAGTCCAGCTTTGGGCTCAGTAAGGGCAATTATCTAACACCTGATAAAACACGACTGTGTCTACCTGAAGGTCTGCAGAGATATACAAAATCTTTAAGTAAATACAGATTAGGATAGAAAGTCAGGACTGAACTGTCTGTCATGACTAGGACTTTGGGCCCACCACTATGCAATGTGTGCATTTATAGCCAAGCTCCCATATTCATTAATCTAAGTTATAACTCAGGGTCTCAGAAGACATGGAGAATGTTGTACTTTCATTCCATTTTTATTTATCTGAATTTTAATTGTATGCAATATCTGTCAAGGTTTTTTACCCAAAGCTCCCAAATATTTCTTTCACACTTTCACACACTGCTTTTCCTCTCCACTTAGATTTGATTTTTTTGTGCAGATTTCAAACGAATGTCTGATTGCCAGGAGGAAAGAGTGATTATGAAATCCACAGTAGCAATATTTTAAACAAATAAATAAAAGCAGCTGGGAAAAGTCAACTAGATCTCCAAGTCTATAGTGGAATGACACTTGAAAAATATGGACAATATTTTCCCATTGAGCTGTGGCAATGGTATTGATAACAGCACTCAGCAACTAGGAAGGAGAACACTAAATGGCAATAGTATTTTGTGGTGACTTTTCTTTTGGAAGGAAGAAAATGAATGAGTATGATTTTTCTTGTGAGTCAGTGAAGAATGTTTTCCATGTATACCACTGCTGAGTTTCCTGTAGGTCATAACAGATACAAGCGGGAGGACAACATAGTTGTCTGGGAGAAGATCACAGCATTTTAAAAAAGTATCCTTAACACTATTTCATGGTTTTAGTGAACAAAGAGAATTCTATTTAAAACTATCTATTTTAAAATATACCTTCTCAAATTTTTACACTCAATTGAAATTCACCCCTCACCAGAGAAATACGGTCATATTTGTGTGCACTTTATTTTGCAGAAAAATGGTCATTCATCAGCTCTGTCCTCAAGTTCTATTAATCCACATATGTGTGCTCCTTAATAGATTTAAAAAAATACTTCTTATGAAAATGGTTAGGCAGAGTGTTTCTATGTACATAGCTTTCCATGAAGTAATACGTATGTAGACATACGCTATGGCCCTAACCATTTAAGCATTTTAAATCATTGACCAGTGTTTAGATCATGGATTAGTTGTTCTTTAGTGGTTAAAGTGTTTTTAAAGCTTAGGATTTGCTTTAAAACTTAGGATAGGTCATCACATCTCAGTTTAAAAGAGCTAGTCAGGCAACTCTCTTCTGAACCTGAGAAATGTTTTTCAAGATATTTTCTTTTTTTTTCTGCTCTAGGATTAGGGCTAATTTTAGTTCCATGCAAAATAAGCAGTGTCCTGGCCTCTTGGGATAGTAAACCAATACTTCTAAAAAGCATACATAGCCTTGATGACCACTTTGCCAGTGCTCAAGTACTGTGCACCACCAAACAGTTTATACTCATTTTATTTCTCAATAACTGGACTTAGGCAGCCCTGCAAGGGAACAGCAGAGCTGGATAAGATGATAGGTCTTGCTAAAGGAAGAATGCTGGTGGAAACATCTTGTAGCATTGTCAGGGACCAGCTTGCTCCTGAACCTCACCTTGTGGCAAGCTTATCCAGGCATTCTCCCTTGCCCAGGTCTCCTTACTTCCACTTCCTTCTGTGTCACTCTCTTCCTCTAGTTAGGGCACACAGGACTTTGCACAGTGGAGGACTATTTGTAGCAGAAGGACGGTAGACACAGTCTGATGCATGAAGCGTATGGTCTTTCAATCTCTCCCATCAGCCCTCCAAAATATTCCTGGCTTTCCAAGACCTATTATCCATTCTTTTCTCACTTTACTTTCCCCCAAAACACCATTGCCGATTCTTGGTCCTCACTCCTGAGAATGTCTGTTTTGATACAGCAATTTTGAATTTTCTACTTCCAAGGATGAGAATGATGCAAACTGTTTTATCTTCATCTTCAGAAAAAGTGAATTTCCACAGTTTCTTCTGCTGAGGAAGCATAAGCCTGCTCTAAATAAGAAAAAGTGAAGTTTCTAAAGTTTTTCTGAAAGTGAAAAAATAAAAGCAAAGAATGTGACAATGCGATGAAGCATAATAGTCATAGGAATATGGGAAAATGGTACAAGTTTCTGGAGACAATGTCTTTCCAGCTATGTCCAAAAATTCAGCTACAGTTTTGACATTCCTACAATATTGTGTGAACAGATATTACTTAGATAAATGTTATGTTTCCAATAAACCTGGAAAGAAATTTCGATACACCTAAAGTGGAAAGCAACTGCAGAGATGCTACCTAGTTTTCAAATAAGTGCTTTACTTTTCTTCATATTTGTCTTCTTAAAAAAATAGCCAGCATAATCTATATGCTCTTTCAACTATATTTCAAATATGACTTTATATTAATGTCACTGTGATTACTTGCTTTCCTGACTCCATGTAAGGAATAGGATTTGTTTAATCTCCTTTCTCTCCAAGCATACTTGTCATTATGAGCTCCAAATTTAAAAAAAAAATTCTTAATCTGGCTAGTTGTCTCATAGTATTTGGCTTCTTCTAGATTAGGTTTGTGTCTTTAATAAAAGGAGGAGATTTTGAGAGTAATGCTAAGTATCAATATGAAGAAAACTTTTAATTTGCTGACTTAAGGACTATTATTACAGATAAAATTTATTTTGATCTACTCAGCAATGTGAAAATATTATATTTGCAGCAAAGAAATATTTAACCCAACCAAAAACAACAAAGAGAAGAACTCAAAAACCTAAGAACAAATCATTAAAGAACTACTCTTAAAAGTATTTAGGCATTTGCCTTATAGTCTGAAACCAATACCCAAACAAAAAACTTTCACTTTGAAAATCTGTACAGATACAGATGAGACTAATTCTTTGTTCAACAGCTTTTGCTAGTTAATAGCACAACGGAAGTGCTAGATATTATCACATCCAGTACTTGATTCTTAGTTATGTTTTCTTTTAATGACAGTTCTCATGATTTAGACTCCTGGAACTCATAATTCTGATTTACATATTTCAACAGGGAAAGGAATCAGTTCTGCAATTTGAAAAGAGAAACTAAAAAAATAAAAAATAATTTTTCAAAACTGTACTGTATTAAGACAAAAACATCTGTTTAAAAGCCATATAATGAACTGGCTGAAGTTATCTATAAGACAAATATAAGACTGAAATTTAAAAGTAACATTCCTTTAAGATAGTGCCTTTATGCCTCAGTCATAAAGTGGGGCATTGGGATTAACATGAAACACTTAGCAAACATACGAAACAAAGATAAGACAATTGTTCCAGCAAAAGGGGTTTTCTTTGTTATCACCATCTTCTAAGCATATAGGCAGGAGTAGATTTGTAAAAAAAAGTGTAATGATGAATTAGCCCAAATAAGATGGCAAGACAATGTAAACTTTTTGGGTCAGGCAAGTCTTTCTTGAAGTCATACACTTCAAAGTAACATAGATATTTCTTGATTGTGTCAAAGCCAGTTTTGCAAATATTTAGAATCAAAGTAAATGAGGTCAGAATTTTGTGGAAAAGACCAGTCAATTATCCTATAATTAAAGCCTGCGTAATAATGCATTACACCATGGAATATAATTCACATTCAGTGTGCAGCTGTGCAACTGGTATTTCCTAACATCAGAATAATAGACTCTGCAATCTCCGTAATTGTAGCACTGATGTGAAAATCTGGGAGATACAGAAGATCTAAAAAGCATTCTCCCTAGAAAATGTTGTTGGTTTGTTTTTTCTTTGATAAGCCCAAAGACGTTATGTCTCTCCTCTTCATTCAAAAGTGTGGTAAGTCGATTTTGTGCCTTGCATTGTTAGAATTTTGTAATAATTTTGCAAGACTGACATATGTAGGTAAGACTAATATAGCTCCACCTTTTAAACACATACTCTTCTTGTTTCTCCTGGCCCACAACTGCTTACTTTATTTTGTCTACTGTAAATTCTGCCCTAAGGAGAAAATATTTTCTCACACTGCATTAAATATCTTTGTAGAGCAAAAATGCACATACCCATAAAAGAAGACTAAACTGGCTCTCTCTGAGCTAGAGAATCAGATTGTGGATGATTGGTTTATCAATCAAAAGCAAGTACTTACTTCACTAACTACAGTCTCTTGGTATCAGTAAGATACTTAAACCCATTTATTTGATGAAAGCAGAAGTTGCTACCTCCATTCATCTTTAAAAGCTTCAGAAAGTAGTAAATTATCTCAAACATCAGACAAGAAATCAGCAGACTTTCATAAATATTTGAGTCTTTTAGAAAAGTCTCAACAAGAGTAAATTATTAGAACATGGTTTTAACCAGACCCCGCAACATGACCAGCAAAATGAAAAAGTTCAGATGTGTCCCAAGAGATGTAGCTGGTTAGTGAAATACCCAGCTTAGAAGAAAACTCAAGTATTCTGGTTGCTTTTTGCCGTTTCAGTGGTCTTTCCTCAAGACTTCTTCAACTGAAAGATGTATTATTAAAAAACATAACATTATCCTATGATTTAATGACCTTCCTCCAGTCTGTAGGCTGTATATAAGAGGCACTTAAGGACTTCAGTGTTTCTCAGTATACAGTAATGCCAACTGGAGAAGTGAATAAATCAATTATTGCTCATGACTGCAGTTCTATGAGGTTGGAATCAGTGAATCTGAGTCAATTAAACTAAGTTTTTTTTCAAAGGAATAACCAACTGTTTATGCCATTAGACATGAATTGCTGCTTCATTAATTATTAGCTAGCCACTATGTCCAAGAATGGTGACAGAAGATATTGTGTGCACACATCTTCATGCAACTTACATCAGAGCTGGAGTGTTATCATCAAAATAACGCTTGTTGTCAGTCACTAGGGCTTTTTTCCAAGTTCTGATCATGCTTATATACTCATCATGCCTCTTCTTGTTTTTGTAACTCAATGATGTATAGTGAGTTCTAAATACCATTTGCTTGTTCAAGGCTTGGATTGTTGGCTCCTTCCCTTACAGCCCTCTGAGCAAAAATGACATTTTTCTCATTCATTCTACTCCTTTGCTTTTCAGGGGCAGAGCTATCACTGAAGATGATTTGCAATTTTGGTAGCACATCAAACTGTAAGATAGATCAACACAGCTCTGTAACCAAAGCTGTCTTGCATGAATTTTAAGCATACAGCTTGAGGAAAACAACCACACTTTGTGTATGTAAAGTCTACAGGTAATCATCTGCATTGCCTTAGAAACTAAGCAGTATTTTGTACTGCAGGTAAAAGGCTATACATTTGCTAAATTCATTGTATTTGGTAAAAGTAGAAGGTGCACATTCTTCAGTTCAAACAGAGGCATATAAAAAAAGAGTTATTTGTAGTTGCCTTTAAATCTTCTGGCATTTTAAGACAAAATTTTAACAGAAAACACCTGGATGTTTTGTGTAATTGTTCTCTATCATCATAAACAGAATGTTCATTTGGAACTGCATTGCATATCATTTGTCTAAGCATATTGAAGCTTTTTAACACAGATTTTCTTAAATTGTATGGATACAACAAGCAAACTTGTAATGGAAATGAGACCTGGAATGAGACCTGGATTTCTATCCCTCCATGTAACAGTTCTACCATGTTATTAGAAGCAATGACACTGTAAACTCATTTGGTTACTGCTAAAATATCTTCAGAAGTTCATCAGTTATGACATTCTATTTTATTTATTCTTTATTACTGGCCTTTGCAAATGTCTTTTTGCACAACTTTTTAAGAGGTCATAAAATGCTTAGATACCTTTGCTTTCAGGTAGCTCTGGAGGCTTGCTTGCCTTCTTACCCTTAGTCTCAGACAACTCAGTTTGTGGGCAAGGACCTCTTCAGTTCTCTGTGTCAAAAATGGGTACATAAATTCATGATCAGTCTGATTTACCAAACTAATAATAATATCTTCCAACTTGAATCAATAAGAGACATGAGTTATCACATTTTGAGACACCCCAAAAGGCAAATTTAGATAGTTCATCAATTACTGTCCCAGGTTTTCTAGAAGTCTCAAAACTCACTTCATGACAATGGTTGAGGCTGGAGGAGATCTCTGGAAGTCATTTGGTCCAACCCCTTCTTGTTCAAGCACAGTCACCTAGAGCAGGTTTCCCAAGACTTCATCCAGATGTCTTTTGAATATTTGCGAGAACAGAGACTACACAATCCATTATCTGTGACAGTGCTCAGTCACTTCCACAGTAAAAAATAGCTTTTCTGTAAGAAAAATAGTATTGATTAACAAGTGGTGATGAGGAGAAGTGGAAGCTAGGAGTGATAACTCTCAAGTTCTGTGAGATAGTTTCTTCACAATTTCCACAGTCGGACACTATGGAGTTTAGTTTTCATTTTTATGGCTATAGGTGTGTGTCAAGTCCTAGAGCAATGAAAAAGTCTTAATAAAAATTAATAATAGAATAACACCAAACCCATTGCCTGAGTCACCTGATGAATGACTCCATGACAACACGTGCATGGTTAATCTTTGTTCCTGAGCTAAATGTGTGAAGCAACTTCACTGTCAAATCTTAGCTACAGTAACTGCTGCTTCCTAATATAAGGGGATTTATCCTATGCTTGACACTGAAAAAATTATTACAGAGAAAGCAACAAATAGCAATGATAGTAGAAGATACTATCCTCAAAATATTTAACCTCCAAGGTACTTCATCTCACCCAGAAAAACGAACATGATGGGGAATGATAAGTCTAGTTGTGGTTGGTAGAGAAGTTTCCAGTGGCTTCTTTTGCCAAGACAATCTTTTTTTTATTCCCAGTATCGAAAAGATTTCCTATGTTTATCTAACACATCACATCTAACACACATATATTGTCATTCCTACAGAAACACTCAGTTTGGCTTTCCAATATAGCCAGAGGAAAAGTAAACAGGCAAACAGACATTCCTTTCTTCTAGTCCTGTCTGCAGTGGCAACGACCAACCCTTTTATGAGTGAAGTTTTGTCTTGTTTTCCAATCTGAGTCAACAGTTACTACTGATCATACCTAAAAAGGACTGCAGACTAAACTGAATTTTATCTTTGTTCTATTATCATCTATAATGGTTGACAGCTAAATTTGAGTTTGCCATAAAAGAGCAAACTATTGGCATGTGTCCTGAGATGACTCCACTATCTTCACTGCTTCATAAATTTGTCAGTTAACTTTCAGTTATTTATTTGTGGAGCTTCAATGAAGATCAACAGCAGAATGATCATGTCAGCTTTTTCAGGTATGGAGGTGTCCTCTCATAGTAAGTAGCTTTTATTACATTTGGGGTAATAATATCATTTCTATGGTAATGACATAATATGTGTCAATTTTGGGAATGAGAAATTACACATAATTTCTATTTGCTTCAGTCTTGTTTCTATAGTAACAAGACTAGTAATTCTCATTAATGACTAGGTTGTTAGCACTGTTATTTTTGGTAATTCCAGGTTATTAATGTCCTTGGTTTTTCTGCATCTTATTGATGACTAAATCTGAGTGGCTTTTAAATGAAAAAATAAGTCCACTTCACTAAAACTGTCTTTCACAAAAATCAAAGAGCATCTTTTGAATCTAGTTTTAAAATTAGTGCAGAATTCTGTTGAGAGAATAAAATTAAGGAATCATTTAGACTAGAGGCAGAATTCAGACTGTCTGATAAACACAATTATTGACACAAACCACACAACTATGATGAAAGTGCTGACATTATCATTTAACATTTCAGTTTTCCAAGTTCATCTTTCCACTAGAAAAGACATTTCTCCCCTAGAGTAATATTGCTATAAGAGCAGCAAAGCAGTTCAGGCATAGTGATTATCATGAGCTCATTTACCTCTGGGATTCAAGGTTAAAGGTTGTACCTAGATGCCACAAGGTCATTATTATCCTGTGTTGGTAGCTCTATATTCTGTTACATTTCACTGTCCTTAAGGGCAAAATTCATGTGCTATAGAATTACAAATATAGTCTTCTAATTATATTTGATATTCAGATTATATTTACAATGTTTCTCTTCCAGAAAGTTGTACAGATGCCATGACATAATTCCCAAACAATTTAATCTGTCATAATGGAACCATATAGTATACTTGGCTTCTTTTCTGTATAAATTCTTATGCATGTCCATACTTTTACCTGCTGACGGTTCATTTGAGTAGTCACATGCTAGTGTCTACAGAACCAGGCTTAGTTTATCTTACTTGTTTTAACTCACTGTTCTTAAGAAGGCCTTAAAAAGAGAATTCCTTGAAAATGCTTTGATAGTAAAGTTTCTAGTGTCTTTTATGATGTGCTTTCAAAGTATATGGCAACATTTTGCAGTCACTTAGTAAATATAAATAAAGCATTTATAACCTCTTTCAATTTAGAATATTGCCATTGTCTTTCTAGGTAATATTAACAAGTAGAAGTCAGAGATCCACTGTTGGTGATTAATTTATAATGACTTTGGGATTTAAAAACCTTTTTGGATTTAAAAATCTTAATTTTAACAGGACTTTGGGAGAAAAACAGAAGACTTGGAAGAAAATGAAAGAACAAGTGAAAGTAAAATAATCTTATCCCTTATTCTTGCCAAATGCCAATCATAAGAAGTTTACCTGGACCAGATCTGCGACATAGACATAAAAAATATCAGACTTTATTTTACGTCTCTGAAGAAAGAAACTGATTACTTCTTCAATCAGGTAGGCAAAGACCAATGTGTGGTCCATAAGAACTTTCTTTCAAGGTGCTTCTGTAACTGGACTGCATAGCACATCCTACTTCTGCTCATACTCTTCCGTAGCGCAGCTGCAACTTATACTTTTGTGCAAACTTTTGATAATATCTACCAGTTCTGACATATATTTACATGCACAAAAGAAAAATCTTCTCTCAATGAAGAAAGCCACTTGAAGAATCAAGTGGATTCTTTATCACAATGAAGAAATCTTTACATGAAGAAGTCCACTTAGTTTCTTCCCTATGTTACAAATGCACTCAGAGCTTATTTTTACTGCAGGCTAAGGAACTGAACTTATGGAGCTGAAAAAGATAATTTATTTCAATTAATCATTTCCTATCCTAAATATTATTCACATTAAACATCTTTTCTTCTTGCATAAAAATATGTTTTAGTATTTGAAATTATTATTTAAACTAATGCTTTGAACTCCTAAAAATGGATTCTTTGGCCTTCTGTCCCTCTTTTGGGCAATGGGTCAAACTAGTCAACTCTACTAGTCAACTCACCCTAGAAAAAGGAGTTGTTGGAGACAGAAAAGATTGTGACAGAATGCACAATGCTAGTTGCCAAATGACACTGTGGGTCAACAGCCATTTAGCATAAATTAAATCAGTGCGTAGGCTGCTGAAGTCTATGCCAAGACCAATGAATAACTCTTGCTTGGATGAGGATGCCTGGCTCATTCACAGCTCTTTTCAACCTCCTGTGTTTATGGTTTCCTATCACATCTTAGAATGTAGTAAGTATTCAGGTTCTTTACCATAAAAAGATAATCAGCTTCATTTAAGAGATGGATTTGTGACACTGAAATTAAACATCAGCATTAGTTTTATCAGCTATAATTTTTTTCCATAAGAAATCAGTTAAAAATTGTTAATAAAAAAATTGTTTGGATATATCTAATGTTTTAGCAGAAAATTCCTTCAGATACATTTTGCCTGTGGAGCATATGAAATTTCAAATCACAAAATTGGCAAATTTTAAGCACTTGACACAGAGGAATATAATGGGAATATTCAACACTAGCAGTTTCCCTTCAATGTAGCCTAAGAAATGAACATAAGTGCAAGTTGGACATTTTCAAACAAGAAAATCTTACCAGATTTTGTCAGAAATTGAGGCTTTTGATAGGTGTCTTTGCAGCAAGATGAATGTTCTAATCAAAACTACAGGTAGAATCAGATCTCAAGAAAGGCCACTGATTACAGGGAATTACAGGGATTACAAGGAAAAATCCCTTTCTTTATTAACATCTCCAGATTCTGTGGGCTTCTTTGACATTTGCAGGAGACAGACCACTTGGTGAGAGAGGTAGCTCAAAGTGAGCTTTTGATTTCCCTAATATGGTGGTTTGACCCCGGCTAGATGCTAGGTGCCTATCAAAGTCACTCTATCACTCCCCACTTCAGCTGGACAGGGGGAGAAAGTATAGTGAAAGGTTCATGAGTTGAGATAAGAACTGGGAGAAATCCTTCATCAATTACCATCACGTGCCAAATGGACTCAAATTGGGGAAATTAACTGAATTTATTACTAGTCAAAATCTTAGCAGAATAATTAAAAATAAAATAAACCTTAAAAACACCTTTCCCCCATCCTTCCCTCCTTCCCAGGTTCTACTTCCTCCCACCCGGAAGTGCAAAGAAGTTGGGGAATGGGAGTTATGGTCATTTCATCACAGGCTGTTCCTGCTGCTGCTCCAGGAGAGTAGTTCTTCCCCTGCTCTAGCGTGGGGCCCCTCCCATGTGAGACGGCCATCCATGAACTTCTCCAACGTGAATCAATCCCACAGGCAACAGTTCTTCACAAACTGCTCCAGTGTGGGTCACTTTTCCACGAGATGCAGTCCTTCAAGAAACTGCCTGCTCCAGCATGGGTCCCCCACAGGGTTACAAGTCCTACCAAGAAACCTGCTCCAGCATAAGCTCCTCTCTCCACAGGTCTACAGGTCCCTGCCTGGAGTCTGCTCAAGCACAGGTTTCCCATGGATTCACAGCCTTCTTTCCAGGCATCCACCTGCTCCGGTGTGGGCCTCCTCCATAGGCTGCAGGTGGATGTCTGCTGCCCAATTGGACCCCATGGGCTGCAGGGGCACAGCTTCCTCACTATGGTCTGCACCATGGGCTGCAGGGAAATCTCAGCTCCAGCACCTGGAGTATCTCCTGTCTGTCCTTCTCCACTGACCTTGGTGTCTGTGGAGCTGTTCCTCTCGCATATTCTCACAGTGCTCTTCTCTGGCTGCGATTACCTTCTGTGTAATAACTTTTTTTTTCCTTCTTACATATGTCAGAGGCATTACTACCATTCCTGATTGGCTCAGACTTGTCCAGTGACAGATCCATCCTGGAGCCACCTGACATTGGCTCTGTTGGACACGGGGGAAGCTTCCAGCACTTTCTCAGAGAAACCACCTCTGTAGTCCACCCGCTACCAAAACCTGGTCATGTGAACCCAATGCACCTAAACAAATGACTGGAGCAAATTTAACAGTTTAATTTTACCTCACACAAACAGGGTTGAAATCTGTTTCTGATGTTTTGGGTTTTGGACATGTTCTGGTTGATACATGCAACCTCTTGTTTGCCCAGATTTACTGACATGCTCCTGAGAATAGTTCCTATAGCATGCAATCCCCTTGACTGCCTGGACATTCAGCTGTACCTGACTCTGTTGTACAGCCAATTTCTCCATCCTTAGAACATTTAATGGTGATGCATAAACAGACATTCATGTTTCTGTCCTGCCAGATTTTGAAATTCAGCCCCTTGTAATGGAACAATATAACCAACAGACTGTGCTATTCTATGCCAAAGCTGATTAATCTTAAACTAGTATTTCCTCTGCAGGGAAGACCCTCTTCCTCTAAATGTAGTAGTTTGTCTAAAGAGTGAACCAATTTAAAAATTTCTGCAATATTTTATTTAATTGAAAAATTACTTTCCCCAAAATCTTTAGGTCTGCTTTTTTTTGTCTTTTCTCTATTAAAATATAAAATTGAAAAGCTTCTGAATTCATAACAGCAATTCAAATTGTGAATTTATTTCTATTATCTTTCTACGGGTTTTCCTTTAATTACAATCACTATTACATGCAGTGGTAAACCTCAAAAACTTCAGTAATTGCCCTAACAGCAAAACCCATATTCAAAGATCATGTTATTCTAATAAAGAATGTAAAATTATTAAAATACCCTGTATAATTTTCTGGATATTTCAGCTGTGTCCTCTGGAGTTTCTTTTTTTGAGCTTTCAATTAATTTTTCAGTTTAAAATAAAAGGTGAAAAACCTTAATGTCAAAATATTTTCCATGGTAATCTGTTCCCCCTTACTTTACCAAACACTGTCTTAATGCTTTAACCATCTTTCCAGATTCCCTTCAGATATCATAGTATTTTAAATATATCCATATATATATATATTCATTTGCAGTTCAGCTAACAGGAATAGACACATGGTACACAAGCTACATTTTGCCCTTCCAATTTTTTACTATAGGTTTTGGATTATGTTCTGTTCAAATAATTTAAGAAGCAGTATTACAGCTTTACAGTGTCTACTAACTATAACCTTTATAATACTAATACTAAAACATGCTTAATTTTGATTCTAGCC
The DNA here is from genome assembly GCF_003984885.1 of Neopelma chrysocephalum. Lineage (NCBI taxonomy): Eukaryota > Metazoa > Chordata > Aves > Passeriformes > Pipridae > Neopelma > Neopelma chrysocephalum. The sequence goes on from NW_020897693.1 coordinate 25,848,821, forward strand.
TATTGTGATGGGTTAAATATTTTAGTGAAGACACACAGGTACATTTTAAGAGTACTTGCCAGTATTGTTAGTTTGGTTGCTATACCTGATTTCTATGAACCCATGTGGGTAAAGAGATATTTAAGACTTTCTTTTTTTAGTTAAAAATGTGCTAGTGGGGGAGGTATTATGTTCCTTCAAGATGAACAGCACTTGCTAATTTTTGGCACACAACATTCATCTCCTAGCATTATGTCACTCGTCAGTCCTTGAGATCTTCCATGGCCAGAACTGATATAATATGTCAAACATTTACAAAACTTCATTTTCTGAGTGTTTTTAGAATGAATGATGTAGCACCATTCATGTAGTAACAGCATATATCTTGAAAAATCCTACCCAGATAGGCTTTCCAAAATGAAGCAGCTATTGAAAATCTGTCATGGTATGTAATTTTTTTTAATGGACTTTCGGTAAATTTTCATATTACTTTTTAAAGTTTCTACTGATTTTAGTCTTATAAAGTGATAGCACTATTATTGATGAAAAGTGATGTCCTCTCTTCTTTTTTTTCTCAGAGAACTAGTTATTAGATTTCCACTTCTATAAGAAAAAAAATGCTTAACATGACTTTGTTTCATATATAGTCGCATTATATTAGCTACTGACATTGCATCCTAATGCTTGTCTCTAATTTTTTATTTTATTCAGTGTTGTAACTGATGTGCTTACCATATATCTTTCTTACTACACTGTAAAGTCCTGTCCATGCTTGGAGATAAGTACTACAGTAAGAGAAATAGAGGATGAATTTCAGAAAGCTATTTCTGATTTTATGATCTTATACTATCTCTGTGATTTTGTCAGTAAACTGATTTTAATACATTTCACATTTTTAAATTATGGTTCCTATTTTCTTAGATATTTTAATATGTACAATGTGCGGAAATAGTAGACTACACAGTGTGAGATAACTTATTCTTTTAATGCCATTAATTCTTTTTCTCATAAGTGATCAATATTGTAGTAACTTCATAACAATGTACTTTAAATATCAACTCAAACCCCATGCAATTTCACAGGAAAAGCTGTTCTCAGGAAACACAGGCTGTCTGACAGGTTTTGTAGAAGGCAACCTCTAGTTCCTGAGTATTGAATACTCTCTTCTTTTTCTATAATACTTTCTTCATAAAATATAAAGCATTTCAAACTATGGATATCCTGAATATTTTATTTAATTTCCAGGTGACTTATGTGAATTGTCCTTCATCACCAACTGGTCTCTGTTGCTAACAAGCCAATTTGGTTCATCTATTTTGAAATATCACATTACGCACTGTTCAGTAAATAGATTCTTTTTGTGCATTGTTATATTTATTTCTTTTTGTCTTCAGACCATCTTTTAAAAATCACAGAATGATGGAAGATAAGGGCTGGAGGGGACTTCAAGAAGCCATCTAGTTCACCTACTGTCTAAAACAAGATCATAGATACCTTTATTATTCCTGACAATTGTTTGTTGAATCAATGCTTAAAAACTATTAAAGGTGGATATTCTTGAAACCTCCTCAGGCACTCTTGGCCAGACCTTCATTATCTCTACTATTAGAAAGTTTTTCCCGAAGCCTATTCTGAATAATTTTTTTCATTAATTTAATGCCTTTACTTCCTATGCTTTCTATAAAGGATATTGTGGACAGATAGTTTTTCTACTCCTGCAGCAACCTTCTAGGTACATGAAGCTGTTTTTCTTCCTGTGTGATGAAAGCTCATTTGTTCAATCATGGTCATGTTCCCCAAGCATTACTGTATTCATTCTCTAGATTTTCTTCAGCAGAGAAAATGCCATTCTTAATATTCTGATGCCATAGTAGTGCTGAGCAGACACATATTTTAAACAGGCCAAGAGCTCTTATCAGTTGGCCTTGAATGCAGGTGAACTTCTGGAGGAGAGGTTGGCAAAGTAAAGTTCTAAAAATGTGGAGACCTAAGGAGGTACTCTGAGATCTCAGTTCTGCAGTTTGGGGCTGGGTCTTGGGAAGTGGAGCTGGCATGTCCAGCTGGCCTGTGACTAAATCAACTCATCTGCCACTTCCCCACACCACCATGCAATGCACTAGTCTGAGCAAGTGACTGTAGCATCAGTGTGGTGGTGCTGACTTTGAGCTGCATGGCACAGGGGGAGGCTTTGTCTGTCACAGCCTCTCATATAGTGATCCCCTGTGTAGCCTGGCTATATCAGCGGTGTGTCCTAGGGTTTGGCTCACAAAGGGTGCAATCTCAGGGGTAGTCCAAAGGGTACAAGCATAAATACCAGACTAGCATCTTGAGAAGCTGGGTCTTCCAAATTATGCAAAAAAGTGGACATGGGCCTGCTTGCATGGAGAATATCTGGGTAATGTACAGTTTTCAATCTGTTCAGGTGAAAATGTAGAGGTAGCAATATTTACCACTAGGTCAAACAGCTGTAAAAAATTCCAGAGTTTAATACCGTGTGAGTTAAAAGCTTATGTTAACCCTTCTTACAAATTGATGACATACTGGGCAAATTCACAAAATCACAGAGTATGCTGAGTTGGAAGGGACTCACAAAGATCATCGAGTCCAACTCTTAGTACTGCACAGGACCATCCCCAAGAGTCACACCATGTGCCCAAGAGTATCATGCAAACACTTGAACTCTGTTAGGCTTCGTGCTCTGACCACTTCCTGAGGAGCTTGTTCCAGTACCCAAACACCCTCTGGGTGAAGAACCTTTGTATAATATCCAACCTAAACCTCCCCTGACACAACTTCAGGCCATTCCCTCAGGTCTGTCACTGGTTACCACAAAGAAGAGACAAATGTCTACCCCTCCTCTTCTTCTCATGAGGAAGTTGTAACTGCAACGAGGTGTCCCCTCAGCCTCCTCTTCTCCAGGCTGAACAGACTGAGTGACTGCAACCACTCCTCATACGGCTTCCCCTCAAGACCCTTCACCCTCCTCATTGCCCTCCTTTGGACACTTCCTAATAGCTTAACATCTTTCTTATATTGTGGTGGCCAAAACTGCACACAATATCCAAGGGGAGGCCGCCCCAGTGCAGAGCAGAGTGGGACAAACCCCTCCCTCGACCACCTGGTAATGCTTTGCCTGATGCCCTGCAGACTGACAGACCTGTAGTTTCTGGGATCCTCCTTCTTGCCCTTCTCAAAAATCCAGACAACTTTTGCCAGGTTCCAGTCAGCTGGGACCTCTCTGGATTCCCAAGTCTGCTCAAAAGTCATTGAGAGAGGTTGTGCAATAACATCATCCGTCTCTTTGAGGATTCTGGGATGAATCCCACCAGGCCTCATGGATTTGTGGGGATCTAGCTGGAGCAGCAGGTGCCACACAATTTCAGGGTCGATCATTCTCACGGTCATGGTCCTCCAGCTTAAGGCACTGAGATCCCCTTTCCATCATCAGTGTTGAAGACAGAGGCAAAGAAAGTGTTAAACACCTCTGCCTTGTCTCTGTCCCTGTTTGTGAGGTGACCATCCTCATCCTGGAATGGGCTGATGATATTTCTATACTGCCTGCTGCCATTAATGTATTTGAAAAAACTCTCTGCTATTTTCCCCCCTATTTCTGGCCAGCTGCAACTCCAGTTGATCTTAGGCAGCACAAATTTTCTCCCTGCAGTGGCAAGCAGCATCTCTGTATTCTTCCCATGTCACTTGACCTTGCTTCCACTGGGCATACACTTTCCTTTTTTGCTTTATTTCCTAGCCTTGCCTGCTCGACTTCCAACATTTGAGAATTCCCTGCTCCTGTGCCCTTAGGAGGTGATGTTTAAAAAGTGACCAGCACTGATGGATCCTAGCACCTGCAAAAACATTTTTCCAGGGGACTTTATAATTCCCTGGGCAGCCTGAGGTCTGCCCTCCTCATATCCAGAGTTGAGGTTTTGCTGGCACTTTTCTTCCTGTCAACAGAGATTTTAAACTCCATCACTTTGTGGTCGCTGTGGCCAAGACAGCCACCTATTTCCACTTCACTCATAAGATTCATTCTGTTGACTAGCAGCAGATCAAGGAGGGCATTTTTCCAAGTCAGCATCCACAGCAAATCTAAGGTGCCAGAGTTGCTCATTGTTGTCAGACATTAGGCACTTGAGATGTGCTTACCTGCTTTAGAAGATAAAGTTGATTTCATATTCCAGATTGCATGCATAGCTAATATATACTTTTAATATAAAGAATTCAGTGAATATCTGAATGGATTACTTAAGCCATTTTTTCAGAGGACTGTATCTGTGCTTGTAAGTGCATCTATTTATCACTTTTTCTTACCATTAATTTCTTACTAGTGGAACGTGCCCTGTTCTTAAGTTGTATTACATTTATCTGTCCTTGGTCCCTCCTTTCCTAAACTCTTTTAGTGTTGAGAAGACAATAAGTGTGTGCTTTGCATAACAGAAGCTGAAGCGTTCATTGAGATGCGTTCTATTTTTTTTTTGTTATTCAACATGATAATAGGAGTGAAGTGTGTTAAGCAGCCAATTCTCATACAAGACAACCTGTCATACAGACTGTCCATCTTCGGTGTATGATATTACAACTAATCAATTGTTTAGATTTTTCTAATGCTTTGCTTTTTGTCCACAGATAATCTTGAGCAACTAGCAATGGGACCATCTTGCATGATATGAAAACATTATTAATATCTCAGACACAGACTTCATTACAAATTGTCATGACTCAGAACAAATTATGCATATTTTATGTAGTCCAGGTTACCATGGTAAATATTTTATTCTTTAACAGAGAATAAAATTAAATACAGAAAGAGATACATGTAAAATTGTTTTAAGGAAAGCAACACTGTGTTAAGCAACACTGTCTTAAGCTCTGAGTGTGGCAGTGTTTCAAAGTGTTTAAGTAAATAAACCCCAATACTTCATTCCATTAAACCAAAACAAAAACTTTGAATTTACAAATTCCTCAAGTGGAATATAGTTGAAATGGCCAAAAGACAGATATACTAGAAGCATAGTAGCAGGCATATAATATATCATACAAGTACTAGCTTGATTCAGCTAACACAGTCAAAAGTTCAGCATTCACTCTTTAAAAAGAGAGTTGGATGATTTCATACTATGGAACCACGAGGTTCCATGTTTTCCTTTCAATATTCACACTTACCACTCTTAGAACTGACATTTGTGGGCAGGCTAGAAACCCAACTTAGGGTATGAATGTTCTCCTTTTAACAGACATATTGTTACTGGTAAGAATTAACCTGCCTCAATATGCCAAAGGTAGTGCCACAAGCTTGACACAAGTACAGTCTCAGAGAGCTGGATATTAATCTTGCAGTTCAGCCTGAACAAATTACAGCTCCAGAAAAAAGGTGAAAGCAACACTAAAATTTTTCTTTAAAGAAGAGTTACATTTTTTCAGCCTGCTTGATGTGGACTCGTTTCTCAACCCAAAGTTTGAAAAGATTGACCAGAGTGCTAGAAAGTGTAATCTCTTCTCTCTGTTCTGTGCAGAATAAGAGAGAAATATTGCCTACATCATTTGTTGAAGCAAGCAGCCTAGCTACATGTAAAAAGAAACTATTACATGTATAATGGAATACAAAATCCTCACAATTTCACTGAAGACAATGACCTTGGAGATATTACCTGGGTAGAGGATAGCCTGCAATCTAACTATGCTGATTACTGTACAAATTTCCTGCCAAAATAATTTCTCTTGATCAGAAAAGTAACAGAGGGCAATTTCAAAATAAAAGTATGTTTTCAGGGCATTGCATCTAAATGTTCCAGGAAATAGCGCTGACTACTAAGGATTTTGCACTAGTATTACCAGTTTCTGGTACAGACAAGTATAGTATGCTTCAGGGATAGCATCAATTGCTTTTGCTTCAGAAAAGCATCACTTGCTTTGTGTTAGGACTAAAATCTATTTCCCGACTTTGAGTATAATGCTAAACAAAGGTTGCAGTTGCACTTTCTTGCAGTCCATCACTCAAAAGTCTCTGGAATTTTTTCATGTTTATTCCATTGCTTACATGAGAGTCTAAATTGAATAATTATGAACCATTTAAGGCTTCTTGTATAATTTCATATGACTAATACTCTTTTTATCCTGTTAAGTGTTCTGGAGAGCTGTTTTGTACTGCTGGTAAAAAACATTCTTTGCCCATGAACATAGTTGCCCTTCAGCAATGGATATCTCTATACCTACAGAGTTTACAAAAACAGTGCATAGTTTTGTGTTTGTGCCCTTTTGCTTGGAAAATATAAATTTATTATCCTCATTATCATTCAAGTCTGTGTTAACGAGGTGCTAATGTCTCTAATTTGTAAGAATGTTCCAAAGAGTGTATTTCCATGTATTTGACGGAAACAGGAAAAATCCATTGCTGTATTTATTATTACATTGTATGATCTAAATATATACTTTAATTTATCATCCCCAAACAAGATATTTTTGTGCTCAACCAGTTTACTTTAAGTGTATTCTCTATGTTAAAAAAGGAGGGGTTAACAACCAATCCAGAGAATATCATGAATTGTTGCAGTCTCCCTAAGTCTTTCACAGTAAACTTTAAGTCTAAACAATAAAAACAGATAAATAGAGGAAATGTCAAACTGAATTCTGGGTAATGATCAGATCAGCATGCTTTTATACAATTTCCATCACTTTGAATTTTAAATCACCTTTTAAAGGGCACTAAAGCATTCTTGCAAATTAGTCTGCACTCCAATTAATGCACCCAACATGACAATAAGACCAGTTTCAGCTTGGCTAAGCAGACCAGTCAACCAGGAGGATGTGACTTGAGGACTTGGAGAGCCTGTGCCTCCACCTTTTTTCCCTCTCTCTTCAGAGCAGCTTAGGTCCAATTAGGCCAGTTAATCTGCCTAAAACCATTGGAAAGGAAGGATTTCTCTAATAAAGATGAAGCATAGTCTGAGAGGACATACAAATTAAGTCTACTCTTTTCAAAAGACAGAAAATTCCAAGATTTCCCTCAGCCATATATCTTAAAGGTACTTCTTTTAGTCAAGACCAAATGATTTTTCTCCACGGGGATTTTAACTTCAAGAGATCTTTCTGTGACATTTGTTAGCATGTAAAGGATTTCTCTTTTGTCTATTTATTTTTCATACTGCGCTCATTTTTGACATCCATTAAATTTTATAAGACTAGACTGCAAGTGGTAGTGATGAGAAATGCCAGGTCACATTACAAGAAAATGTTCATAAATAGAAATGACTTTGTGTTTTTCAATCAAGAAGTAAATAATACTTGCATGAATATATAGGTATTTGAGTAGCCTAATCTGAGATTTTGGAAAGGAAAATTGAAGGGGGGTGAAAAACAACTTCTAAGTACATGCTTAGATATGAAAAACATTTTAACAGGTTGAAACAAAATTCTTGCAAAATGGCTAAACCATTTTACATAGTATTTAGCTCACTCATTTTAAAACCCAAAAAGAAACAGTAAACAATCTCAGTCCTTTTTATCATTAACACTGTTGCACAGGAACTATATTGTATACTCACAACACAGAACTTTCTCATTTCTTTTGTGCTTTACTTATATTATTTGACTTAATTTTCTACATAAAATACTAAGATGTCTTGTTCAACAAAATTTGATGAGAAACATTCAGTTGGCTGCAAAAAAAATACATATTGCTTTTGGAATTGCTTCCATTTCTCCTCAGAAAGCTCATGCTACTCCTGACTGCTGCAGCTGCTTTTTTATATATTTAAGCAGGATTTGAGATTGGAGGGATAAGTGTTAGTGCTTCTAGTTCATTAATATCATCTAACGTGTTGCAAAAAAATAAACTAGTTTGAGTTCCTCTAGCAAAATATCGAACTGCTCAGAAATTATTAACTGTGTTACAAAAGAAAAATATAGAAAAGACACAAAACATTTTTTGAAATTAAAAATGTGATATGGAAGTGTAATAATAGTGGAGACAACTTTATGTTTTCTACAACTAGAACAGAAATGTTCCTATTTACTTTGCAACAAAAGGTTAACCCCCTTTTTCACAAGCCCTTTTTGTTAAGAAATCTGTAATCACTTTCCCTGGAGTCCTTGAGTCTGACACAAATTTTGTTCAGGAACATGCAAAATATTCTTTTTAAGCATCAATGCTTTGAGGAAAACATTCTGTTCAAAGTAAAACTGAAGATTTTCTACTCTGTCTCTTGTCCAACACAAAACCCACTAAAACAGTGAGATTTGTAATGGGCTGCTTATTTAGTCACCATATATACAGTGTAACTTTTGCTGATATTCCATCCCACCTCTTTGTTCTGATATCAAGAGGCAGTTCTGAGGATGTTAGCATGCTCACAAATAAGCCAGCTGTCTGATCAGTTGGTCAACTACAGACCACCACAGTTCAACCTGATCCATGCTTCTCAGACCCTTGTTGAGAAGCCAGTTTCTCTGGCTGCTGTCCAAATCTGACTGTATATTCAGCTGCCCCAATCCAGATTATTCTCTCATTTGGATCTAAACTTAACCTAAATACTTTAACTGAAAGGGGAGATCAATGGCATTGGCAAATTATTTTTTATCAATGAAGCTGCACTTTGGCAACAACTTCCTTCCTTCCTTTGCAGTAGCCCCAGTACAGCAGGTAAGAGAGATTAGCATTGTTATAATGCTTTATAACTGCAGACTTTATATTCTTAAAAAAATACTAGGATAGACCAGATGCTATAAAATTCCACTTACCTCCATATACCAAAGACACATAGTTAATTGTGTTTGTTAAGCCCTAGGATTCCCCGTCCTAGTGTGCCAGCTATGCCAGTTTTGCTTCTTGATTCATGGATTCAGTTGAGTGTGCTCCCACTTTTTTCCATTCCACTTTTCTTTCACACCTTATTCAACTAACACCTTTGTTTGAAATAATAGCTGAGAAGCCACAAAGAGGCATGAAGGCTGTAGATGAGAGAACACTGAGAAAAGACTTAGATTTAGAAAACAAATTTTGGACATAATAGTTGAAGCATAGGAGTAAGAAAATATATTGGGTAAAGGAAAATATCAACATAAATGAACAGAAGAAGGAAAGTGAGAATAAGAATGGACTACCAGAAAAGATGAGTAAAAAGCTAGTAAAAAAAAAAAAGAGTATTACATCCTAGATATCAAAAGCATAAATAAAAAAAGGAAGTAATAATTGTGTGACCAATCATTAGTTTTAATTTGATTTTTTAATTTAAATGATATTTAAATAAATGCTATTTATCTAGGCATTCAAATACACTTGAATTTGCCACAGTTGTTGCAACCTGCAAAAGAGAAATCAATAGAGTTTTCCAGCAGGGGAGAAAGGATGATAAGTAAGGACAGGAGTGTGATATTACAGAATGAAATCTCAATTCAATCAAATACATCTCAGTGCTCATTTGAAACGCAGTAGTCTTTTATGCTTTGCAGAAAGTATTTCTAAATTTTTGGTCATGCCTTATATGTGATTAATCCCTAGACTGACAAAATGTTTTTCAATTTTTTATTTCCTTCCAGTTCTACTTCTATAGGACCCTATGTGAAGTGTCATGCTACTCAGTAGGGTAGGAAATTTACAGTATCAAGCATAAGGGTTAATTCCAAATTATCCATTGTTTGTTTGTCTTGCATTGTAAAATAATTCTTGTTTGTTAACCCAACTTCCTTTTACAGGTATTATTCAAATAAGAAAAAAGAAAATACACATGAAAGGGATGATACAGCCAGCACTATACTTCTCATTGGTCTTTGTTTCCCTATTCGGAGTCAATGTTAAATAAATCCAAGCATTTGTCTATCAAAACCAGTAAGGGAATAATTAAAATAAGCAAAGGCCAAGCTGCCAAAACACTTCAAGCATGACTGGGGGAATCAGATATATACGTGCAGTTTCAGAATCTGAGCAAAGAACCTACTGTACAATATGTGATGTAACAGAAAATTTGCTTTAGAAATGAATGAAAGGACATGAAAGAAACACTTAGCAATTGCTACGCATACACCTAATTGCAAATTGGAACTATAGCATGAAATGCAATTAAACTTTTTGATAAATCAAAGTATTTTCTTCAATAAAAAAGAAATATTCTACTGTACATTTAAATAGCATAACTGAATTCTACTAGGGAATAGAATGAGTACTATAAGATAAAATTGAAATAATACAATAGGTGTTGTAAGATTTGCATTTTGTGTCAGCTATCGCAAGAATGATGCACAAATATGATTATGCAGCTCCACTAATAAAGAAAATTAACTGCATGGCAAAAAAATAGGTAAATATCTTCAAAAAACTTTCAGTAAAAATTGGGACCTCTAATATTTTGCATATGTGGTCACTAAGTTCTGTGTACATTTACAAATAAAATGACTGGTATCAAATACCAATTTCCATTCAGAAAGAGGTTGCTATGTTTTCCTCAGTACTCCTTCTGCAGTGTTTCATACTGGGAAGCTCCATGATCTGGGCACAAGCCTCTGAGCTGGGAGATGACTCCTAGTTTGGGCTGAGCTACTACTTTGCTAAGCACCAAGGACAAATCACCTGGTTTCTTTGTTTTTCGGTTAGTCAGGATGGAAAATTGGGAAAAGGAAGAAAGATACCACAGCTTAGAGCTCTGGTTAAAAATCAAAGATAACACTCGAGCAGAGTTGCTGGATATGTCATTTTTTTAAATTTAAAATAAAATAATTCAATTAAAGAGTACTTTCTTCTGAAAAAGCCAAGTTATTTTTATAAAATAGCATTTAATACAGAAATTTGTGAAGTGCAGGTATGTTGGGTGCAAAGAAGGCAGGATGACACAAGTTATTTGGTTACAGAACTGCTCTAAGCATTTGTTGTGCTGAATAAAACTGATGAGGAAAAAAATGTGCTAACTCACTTCATTCTGAGAAAACCACATCAGAAAGACTGTATTACAGCCTAAGGAAAGGCGTAAAAGAAGTAGCAGTGCAAAAATTAAATCTAGAATCAAGAAACTGAAAACAGAACACACATTTAAGGTGAAAGAGAATGTTGCTGTGTTTGCATGTAAATAGAAAAGGTTTATGCTGTTACCATTCTCTGTGTATCATATGTATATTTGTTAAATTACATGCTGCTGTCAATCTATAAAGTGAAGAAATTCTGTCTAACCCATCACAAAAGATTAGTAATGTTTGAGAAAAAAATCATACTCCAAACAGTGTTTTTCATTTTTAGCTCAAACATGCTTACATTTCAGGTGTCCACATGTGTACTGAAAGACTATTTTGGTTATGAGATTAGGAAATTACAGTAACTGCTATATCATAATGGAGTAAGATAAAATAATAAATAATTTTGGTTTAAAGGGAAAAATACTTTGCAAGTAATTATTCTCAGCTTGTAAATGGTGTCTCTCTATAACCAACCAAGCATATAACAAGAAGATGAAGAAGAGGCTTATTTTCACTTCATTTCACTTCTTTGTAATTGACAAGCTCTCAGTGAGTGTCAACTTTAAAGATGACAAATCCTAAATCTTATAGGACTCAATTCAATAGTTTACCTCTCTAAACTGTTTTCAAATTAATCTACATTTTCAAATGAATCAGGCACTAAATATAAGGTGACATCTATATTACAAAAATATTAATTTGCTTGTCATTTTTCAGCGTCCAAAATAGCTTTAAAATATTCAGTTTGTTAATAAAATGCATAGAAATACATAAATGCACAATATTCCCTATTTCACAAGTTGTCCTTTTTGCTTTCCTGTTCTATTACAGTAGGCATCAGTTTCCTTATTCAAAAATATACCTATTTTCTATTTGATATAGTGTGGTAATTATGCTTCAACTGTTTAAATGATATTAAAAAAAAAAAACACATGAAAGATGTGATGATGAAAGGACTAAACAAACTGAAAAATAATAAATTAATAAAATTTGAGTTACATTTTTCTGTTGTCCCCAAATGTTAGCCTGTTTCCTACTACGACCCTTCCCTTATTCAAATTTGGTAATGGATCTGCTTCAAACAGTCTTATTCTGAGCAAATCAAATCCATTTTCTAGATGTGGTGTTGGGTTTTTTTCTGACACATTTGGCCTCTGAAACCATCATCGTGGCTCAACTTTCTCTCTTAACTAACGGAAAACCCACAAAAGCAAACTTCTTCATAAACTTAGACTTGTTTATAATTCTACTTATGGAAGTAAAATGGAAATAAGGACTTTTCAGTCAAGATGGGGAGCATTTGCAGAGCTTCTTGTAATCGGATGTCCAAATTATGCTTCTGAATAAGTAGATAAAAAGTTATCTCAGATCTCTCTTAGAGAGTTGATATACCATCAGGCTTCACATTGTTTCTACATTCTTGATCCAGTGCATTTATCTTCAAAACAGGACTTAAACCTGTTGTACCTATTCTTCAATTGCAAAGGACTTTTCCTGTTTCTTACTTAAGGACCAGTTTTCTCTGCCTTTGTTTACTATATTAAATTATAGCAGATCACCATTTTGAGCTAGAATATAAGTTTTTAAATGTAAAAACAATAAAATGAATGAATTAATTTAAAGGATATGTTGCAAAACCATTTTGTCTTGCTTTCAAAATTTAAAACAGGGCATGAAACAAATTTGTCAAAATTTTGCAAACTATTTCAAATTGCCTAGCAAAAAAAAGCCCCAAACAACTTACCAGTTAAGATTTAGGTTTAGATGGTTTTTGGTTTTGCCCATGGCTATTCCACACCACTAATTTATGTTTTGACTATTCACAACAGAATATTTTTTTCTATGCCTGCACTGTGCTAATTATCTGAAAACTAAAAGACATATTGTAACTTCATGCAACATTCTAGAAATGAAGAACATATGATTGAATGGAAAGTTCTTGTAATGTATATTGTTTGATTATTACTTCAGTTTGTCCATATAGTTATCCACTCTAACCACAAGTTTTGTCACAAAAATAGCTTGACTAACTTTTTTGTAACTAAGACCTATTATACTTGGTACCTATTTGTTAAATACTCTATCTACTTCTCTTAGCAAATGGAAAGTGATGAAAGGCAAATACTACCATGCAAAACAGAATGTGAACATGTCCAGAGAAATGACTGCACAGGAAGATGCAGTCAAGAATCTTTTACACATTTATTTCTATTCTACATTAAAAGGAAAAACAAAATACTGAGCACAGGGCTGCTTAATATATAGGAATAAAACTTCAGATTTTCTCTTTTCAGCAAGAAGGTCTTCTGAGTCTTGTTCCCAGCAGATATCCAGCATGTACTTAAAATCATCTGTTCCCTCCAGCAACCACTTCCTGTCTGTAACAAAGGGGATATGTACACAAAAGGGCAGATATGTACACATATAGAGGGATATGTCAGGTGTCTGTGCTCATCTCTTACCTTACAGTGATTTTCCATAAACTAATCTTCATAGCCTTTTCTCTTTCAAAAATATATGAACAGGTCAGTTCTTTTCCTCTCCCACCCCTGTGCTTTTATTGCCTCCCTCTTTCACAAACTTTCTAATTCATTCATCCTCTTTTTTTAGTGTGAAAAATCCCTACCAAATTCACTTTTGTCCATCTCTCATGTTTTGCTGTGATATGTCAACAATATTGAGTTTAAGATTTTAGAGACATTCTATCAGTCACTTTATCATCAAATTCTTACTAACTCTGTATCTGGTCTTCAGTGTGCCAGTATCAAAAGCCATCTTGATGTCCAAGCAGATTATGTTTGTTGCTTCACCCCTGTCAGCTCTCATTGTCACCTCCTCAAACAAGTTAATAGCATTTGACAAGCATGGCTTCCCTTTTATAAATGTCCTGGTTGTCTTTGACCAGTCTGCACCTGTCCAAGTGTTCTCCTATTTTGTCCCTAATCAATGACCCTAGAATTTCTCCCAGTTCCCTTTAGTGTTTATACACTGAAATGTTCAGTTCACTCAACCTCCAGCTTGAGAATCCTACTCTGAAAAATTAGGAAATGAGTTGCCCTGAGTATAGCATTTCTAATGTGTATAAGCATAGCTATTTATATCAGCCAGTGCCATAACATTCCAAAATATAAAAAGAGCTTATTTCATGTGGAAAAGAGAAATATTACATACCAGCTCTCCAGGGAAGGAAGAGAGCACCTCTATAAAGGAGATAGTGAAACAAATCTATACCCAAATCACTGAACTATACTGCCACTGTAAATCCTTGTCATTTAGATGGTGGCAGAAAGAACAATTTTGAAGATGCTTTCTAATTTCTGATGCAATAGGTAGTGGATAACTTCTAGCAAGTAAATAAGCTATCTGATGTCCAAAACGCTACTATTTTAAAATAGTGTCTAATAACGTCAAACTTAATCATGTTTATTAATTTCTCAGGCTTTGTTAGCTCTTGCAGAAATGTATTTTATTGTATGTTTACAAGGCTCAGGTTCCCCATCTTTCCTCAGGGCCATCTCATTAGCAGAGCATAAAATTAATCTTTTAGGTAAAACAATGCACTTAATAGTAAGTGTCTGAGCTTCGGGGTGTAGGTGGACAATAAACCATAGTAAAGAAATTCCGCAACTCTAAATTTCAGTATTAGCAGTGCCAGTGTAGTTCCCATACTGTTACAAGTCATATGAACACATGACTAACTTAAAATACCTTATTTCACTGATAAGAAGAAGCTACTGTCCTCTTTTTCAATTGTACTACATTTCTAGTTACACAAGTAAACTTCTTAGCAAAATGGCGTCGGAATGGCATATGTGCTAATTTTAAATGATCAAATAACTCCTTCATTGTTGCTCTTTTTAATCTCAGCCAAATCACTCTAGAAAAAATAAATTAGAGATGAATTCAAATATTTCTTTAAAGCGGTGTACAGAGAATACAAAAAGGTATGTTTCTGTTCCATGTTTTTTCAGGCAGAACTAAGTCCTAAAATATTTCTGCCTGCTATGACATATCTTAAATAAAAGGTAGTATTTGATATTTTTTAATGTCCCATTAACTCCATATTTCCTCTAGACCATGTCTTCTCCTCCATCATCTCGGAACATCTCAAGATGTTTTTTTTAAATAGCCCCCAGGGGATTTGTGTCCAATATAGTTTGAAAAGACAGTGACTCTTGATATGATAAAACACTGTCATACCGAGAAAGTACAACTGCGTCTACTTGAGATAGCCTCCCAAAAACAGCTATCTTCTCTCCCCCTTTCTAAAGAGCACCAGACCCCTTTCTGATCCTGCAGAGAGACTCATAAGTAAACTTTTAGATCTACAGGGCCAGCTTAACAATATGTTATTCTTAAATAACACTCTCTAAATGTTATTTAGTAAGACTTATTATGACCTATTTAGATTATTGTAGAACTTCCTAGAAGAATGTAAATGACCTCCCAAAGGCTACACTAGATCCCATCTGAGATTAAGTAGCTTAGTTAATCCTCACTGTAATAATTCACTTTGTGTACAGCAGTAGGCACAGTTTAGTATACTGTGTGAAGGAAAAGGATGGTCATCCTTCTAGGCCATTTTAATGTCTTCTGTTTCTGCTGCAAATATTTTTTTTCTAACAAGCAAAAAAAAATTCAGTCACATCTGAATGACTCAAAATTAATTGTCATAGTCAGAATACAGAAAATTTTGCACAGAGAGACAAAAGTCTCAGGTCTTCAAGAAACAGCTTGGGTGTTAAAAATTGCCTATGCGGGCCATAACAAGCAGGTTTTCTTGCAGAAGAAGCACCTCCTAGTCCGGTTCCTTATAGTTTCTCTGCTGTAACCGCCAGTCCAGAAATCGACTTCATTGTCAAATTCTGTTGAAATTCTTCTCAAAGTGAAGTTAAAAATGTCATGTGGCAGGTACTTTTTTTAAAACAAGGCATTCTGTTAGCCTGTCATTCTATAAAGGAAGGGAGGATATTTTCTTCTTCATGGTGTGTCTTTCATTACATAAATTAATAACTAGCTAAAATGAGCAGATGATCTTACTCTAGGGTATGGGGAAAAAAAAGAGGAAGATGGTAATCAGAAAACTATAACATCATCTGTAGTATGCTTGTGCGCAAAGTCTATGTTTGTAGGATGGGATGATATTTGAATAGACCATCTGTTGTTCCACCTTGTTCTCTTCTAGTTTACGACAATGGATTCAGGGATGGCGAATTCACAGCTTCTTGGGATAACCTCTTCCAGGGCTCCACCACCCTTAAAGTGCAGAATTTCTTCCTACTAATCTAAATCTACCCTCTTTCAGCTTACAGCCATTTCCCCTTGTCCTATCAGTACATGGCCTTGCCAAAAGTCCTTCTCCAGCTCTCTTCTAGGTTCCCTTTAAATACTGGAAAGCTGCTGTAAGGTCTCCCCAAAGTCTTCTCCAGGCTGAGTAACCCCAGCTCTCTTGGCTATTTCTGAACATCTTCAAGTGTTCAAAAACCTATAAGACCTACTTCAACTTTGCTCAGAAATGCTAAATTAATTGTGTTTTATGTTCTTAGCAAAGCATAGCAAAATGCATAGTGATAGTGACATAATAGGATAAGTTTTAAACGATTCAGAGATTCTCAAAAAAAACCTAGTTGAGTTCAAAATTAGTTATACATGTTTTATAATACTAAAGATCACATTTCCAAAGGAATTTGTTAAATCTTACATTCTGTTATGTTTGTTTCTTTATATTGTAAACTTCATTTGTGATTTGAGACTGCAGAGCATATGTAGCAATATGCAACTCTCATTTCAATGAGAATTTTTTTGCTTCCCTTTTTTGACCAATTGCCCTTCCCTCGGTAGTATTGCTATTCCAGCAAAGATTCCCTTTTCAGAATAATCAGTATATAAATAAAGCAGAGTAGCTTTAGTCTCAATTTCCTTGACAGTTCTGTGCCTTCGCTTTTAACTACTGAATACTTTAAACCACATCAGTAAACATTAAAAAATAAATACTAAATTTTTAAGTTATGTTGCCTATGTACAGAAGTCTGTTTAGAGATACATTTTGCCTCCTTTTTGGGTGATATGGAAATCTAATAGTTCATTTTTGCTGTTAATGACTATGAAATAACTTTCAATGAAAGAACAGTGTTGTTTTAAATTTTTAAGTGCTTGTTCCAAGGAGTGAAAGAATTAGACCTGCTCCATAAAACAACTACACAAATCATTTAACTCTGATGAAACAGCAGCAAATGTTTAATCCCGTGTCATCTGTAAAGCATTTTTTGAATTTTTCCAGGAAATATTTCACTGAATTAGTCAAGTAAAAATAAATGTAACATACCACCTCCTAGTGTCAATTAGAAGCAGTTTACAAAATTACTTTCTCTTTGAAGATTAGGTTGACTTCATGTATCAATGTTCAAGAAACCCATACATTGTCATGTCTCTGAGGCATCAGTCATCTAAACAACTCTGAAAAATGTTAACTGATTCTAACCATTGATGAAAATTATAATTACTTTTAAGTCAATAAAGTTGTGGATGCCCCATCCCTGGAAGTGTTCAAGGCTAGGTTGGATGGGGCCTTGAGCAACCTGATCTAGTGGGTGGCATCCCTTCCCATGGTGGAACTTTTAGAACTAGATCTTTAAGGTCTCTCCCAACCCAAACCTTTCTATGATTCTATGAAAATAAGGAGGAAAAAATTAAAGAAAGCATTATTATGAGCAAAGTATATAAAGCTTTTATGTGATCCTAACAACTAAAAAGGAACTATGTAAAATTTATAACTATGCAAGTTCAAGGCCTACCCCAAAGTAATGTGTCAATGGAATTCACTGGCCTTTATAAACATTACGGCACAATTACATAAAGCCCAATTACATACACAGAACTTATTACAATTACATCAGTGTAACAACAGAGGAAGAAATGCGTACTGCCTAATAACTGAAGTTGGACAGTTTTAATTTTAGAATTTAAATTTAGGTCGTTCATGTGTCAATTGAAATGTATATAGTACGTAACACTAGAAGATGAGCCATTATAACTCTTTCGTACTATTTAATCACCAAATGTAGAGTATACCCTAATGTTCACTAACTCAAAACTCGACACTAATATTCATAGTATTATGTAAAACCCCTAGAATTAATTTTTTGTTCATAGAGGAATAAGACTGGTAAATAATCATCATTTGTGTATAACACCATTATATATAATCATCACTGTAAATAAATTGAATATTTCCTCTTTATAAGAATTAATAGGGACATACTATGCATGATGCAGTTAGTGAGCAAGTGTTGAAACATACTGTATCCAGGGCTTTCCTCCTCTATAAATTCAGTCTATAAGAAGAGCTTCCAAATATTGTGCAAAGCCAGTTAAAACCACCCAGGCTTTGTGTGGGATCAAGTACCAGATAAAATTTTTCAAGATTTGAATCTAAGCATTCCTAGATTCCAAGTGAATTTGATGAATTTTACATTTGACTTTTACATGGTGACTTTTACATGGGAGTGAGATCTAGGGTCAGCATAGATAATAAGACTTTTTTCTTAATGTTTGTTTGCACTTCACAAGCAGGTGTCATTTAATATTATAGAAGACAATCAAAACAGCTTCACTAGATGAGTAACATTATGACAGTTTCAGGGAGAGTCAATTTTTAGGAGGTTTTTACAAAAGCTGATTTAAAACAAGGGCTTTTTTTCTGCCATTTCTGTAGGTGATTTCTGCAGAACATCTACTGATTTTCTTTCAAAATGTTATTGAACCACTGGGGTTATTTGTTATGTTTTCATTTACTATAGTGTCATTTTATTTCAGCATTGTCATATGAATAATAGGCAATCAGGGCTGAAACTTTTCAAAATTGCAGCCCTCTAGATGTTACAATTAAATCAATTACAAACCCAGAATAAACAGTTTTTAATCACATCAAACATTTCTGCTATATTATACTATTCAATTCTGTTATGATGGAAATCTAAAGCCCATAGAATACTTCAAGAAAAAATACTACAATTTGTACAAAACTCTCTCTTAGCCTGATTAATAAACTGAAGCTCAGAAAATGATGTGCATGAAAACAGCTGTTCTTGCCGATAATGACATTTTATTTTCAATTTTAGAACTAACACTGTGTCAATCTAAACAATACTTAAGTACATTATGTAAGTATAACAAGTGACACGACATAAAACAAAATGTATCACATCCAGGAAGAATCAAAAGTAAACAGCACTGAGAGGAAGGCAATTGTAGCTCTGCAGCAGCTGGTGATGAACCATTGCTATCAGGAAGAGGAACGTGAGGAATCATAGAAGAGTGCTGCCTAATTATGCCATGCAGATGCCCTGAAAGGTATAACAAAAATTGAATATAATTCTATGACATGGCTTTACAGTAGCAGTATTTTCACATGGGCAGGCACAGCTAGCAGGAGAGCTTTGCTAAAAAAAGGTAAATTTGACAAAACCCCATTAATTCAACCCCATGATATTCTAACACTTTATCCATATAGGTAACAGTGTAAATGTATCACTGAATTACACATGTTGCTTTCAAAAACATAACTCCAGAAATGTAATGTTTAAGATTATATGCTGCTTTTTTTTTTTTTTTTTAGTTATCTGACTAAATCAGATTCTGAGTTTTAAATACGTGCCTGAGGTGGGTGGGAATGGTGATGTTTTTTGGGGTATCATATTTTTCCTTGGATATCATGTAAAGGAACAGCATAGTTTTAATTTACCACTGTTTGTTGTTCTTATTTAGGTATACCCAGAGAACATCTTAATCTGTGATCTGTAATAGTAACACCCATGACAGGCACTTATACTATGCAGCAGTGAAACCATCAAAATAATTCCTTCATTTATTTAAGGATCATGGTGAACACTGTGATTTCCAGTTTGGGAAATATTCCAAAACATATTGGCAAACTGAAACTCTTCATGTACATATATAATGGTAGTTGTCCCTTCTTTTTCACTCCTTATAAATGTGCATGTGCAAGCAGAATTCACACAAACTTAATGGGATTCTTTCCTGTATCTTTTGAGTCCAAGAACTACAAAGATTCAAAAGACATTGGTAACTGTTAGAGACAGTTTCCTGTCAGCAAGACATGTGCAACAGGTGAGTTTAGCTGTGTACTTGTCAAACCTAAGAAGAATCCATGTAGCAGAGTTGTCCACTCACAATTATACAGATCAGTGATCACAGAGTAGATACATCCAAATAACCTGTTCAGACTGTGCTAATGCAAAATAGAAGACTGTAGAGGTGCACAAAGTGCCCAGTTGGAAAAGAACACTTGTCGCATTTCACCCTCTGATTGACTATACTATGACTCAGTATAGTTTCAATTTACCTAAACTGTGAAAAATATGAACAAATGAATAGTACTATCATACTTTCCTTCACATATTCTGGCATTGAAAAGACAGGGATAGACCAGAACATATTCAGTTTACAGGCTGAAAAAACCAGAAGTATATGATACTGCTTATGTTGTCTAGGACCCTAGATATTATTAGCAATTATATACCTAAGTGCTAAAACAAGGAAAAAAAAATGATTCTGGGCTTTTTTAAAATTACATTGATTTCTTTACCAGGAAACTGTGGGAAGAAGTACTAATGCGGTTTATCCAAAGAAGTGTAGCTCCGTATTATAATACTGAGGCAGGAATACTAAAATTGACATAGCACTTAAGCACTGCACTGGGAACAAATCTACTTCTCTATATCTAATTCTTTCAGCCATGTTCCTGACCATCAGGGTACTCTGTCATGGGGTATTTCAAAACTTATTCCCTCATATGTCTCCAACAGGTACAGAAATTTGTAGGGCTGTACCAGTCAGTACCTCCTCCAGAGAGACTACCAGTGTCTATACATAAACTCCTGTGTCTGGCGTTTATTACTTGCCACCTTCAGCCGGTAAACCTTCTGATAGATATCTACAATTCAGGCATCAGTAGTGACACTTGTTAAGAAATGTCATCATCCTCTTGGATGGAATTAATGTGAATCAATATTTAAAAGTACAAAATATTTAAAATCTAAGATTTCAAAAATTATTTGTTTACTTTTAAGGAGACACCTGTGGAGACACCAGCTTTCATAAACTGGTATTTGTGGGTATGGGCTTTTGTTATGGGCTATACTTTTCTTTAGGTTGTGTTTCAGACTTTTATTTTCGTAATTTTGTGTATTTTTTCCCACTTGAGATATCGGCAAAGATTATTTTTTACTAGATTTTTTTAGGTCTGTTTAATTATGTGGGGTGTTTTAACCTATGCAGTCTTCTAAATTCCTGAATTAGGAATTATTTCTGAAAAACTTTCTGGCCTTTTTTTCTTTACTGTAATTTCCAGAAAGATACAGAAAATTATTGTGCGGTATCCAAGGTATTGGTTGCTTTACACCTTAGGATGAAAAAGAAACCCAAAGCCTCTTTAATTATTTCATTGGTACTTTGAATCATTTCATTCCATGTTATTACTGAAACAGGTTACTGTAGGTAATAATGCCATGCCTTAGATGGACTTCCATTTACCATATTGATGATTAAAAGTACTAGAATATTGCAGAGGAAAATGTGGAGCATAGAACTGTAGATACATATTACAGACATTACTTCACAGTCTAAGGGAAGGCGACTGCGCTTTAACTCTTACACGTTAGAGACATACTCAGCTCATACTTACTTAACAAGAAAGAAGGTTAAGATTGAAATATTACTGTGTAGTTTCCAGAATAAACAAATAAACTGATCCTACCGTATGTCAGAGGTATTTAAACTTGCCAATTACATTGCTCTCTGAAAAACCACTTTTCTAAGGGAAAAAAGGATTTTCCAGCAAAGTCATTTCTACATTGCCCTTGGCCCGAAAATTTATTCTATTTAACAATGCCCTGCAGCTTAATATGCTTGTTCTTGCCAGCATGCCACTCTTCCCAACAAAATATACTTTTTAAAAGCTCTTTTGACTACCTTAATCCCTTATTCTCTTACTTTTCCTATTAAAGGCAAAGGTGTTAGAACAATTGTGCCCATGATTTTAGGAGTTCTTTGGAGTTTGCAGACAATGAAATGTGTCAGGTTCCTTTTTCTTCACTTTACACACTCATCATCCACCAACAACCACTACAGTAAAAAAAAAGGAAAAATGCAATAACTATTCTCAGTGACACACTTGCAACTAATGTTAAAATTCCCAATAATTTATACAGGTATTTTGAAAGACACAAAGTCAACTTTGTCATTTACAGAGATACATTGTCTGAAAAAAATTACATCTTTAAAAGTGTTTCTACTTATAGCAGCAAGACTGAAATGAAACACAACTGCCAAATAACTACTAGGTTTTGAACAGAAAAAGGGCCTGTATGGTAGTGATAAAGTAAAAATACTACTAAGCTGAATTTTCCCCATAGATAGTGTAAATCTTGCACAAAATCCAGTGGGAGTGGAACGTGTATATCAGAGTAAAGAATTTACCCCCTGTGCTTGTATAATAGAAAATTAAGATGGTTAAAAATGGCACCCAAAAGATGAATGAATTTCCAAGGAAATAAATTAGGTTTGAAATTACTATTGGAACATATGCATTACACAAAAGATCATGAAATCCATTTAATTTGACATATTGTACAATGAGCTACAAGAACATTTGCAACTGATAGAAGAGTGTAAGATCTCATGTATTATTCCTACAATAAAGATTACACCATAGAAGCCAGCTATTATACTTCCTATTGTGGTCTACCAACCTGAAGGTCATGAACCAGGGATATGACCTGAGCATCCTGGTCAAGAGTTTGAGTTATACAGTGCACCATAGGAGTTAAGAGCCTGTTTCATATCCTATGCACATTTACTTACCTGCAGCAACTTTGTCATACAAAGTATAATGAAGAAAAGGAGTTAGAATACACATTTGGAACAACTGAGAGAGAAAAATATATCATATAAGGCAGAAGTCATCTTCTACAGGAATTTAGAACTGCAGGGATAAAATAGCCCAGATTTAAATGACTATGTTTTCTTCAAGATCCCAAAGGAAAGCAACATATGGATGCTCTATGTTTAACATAATGAAAAACAAATGCTCAAACCCCACAGAATTCCATTTAAAAAATCTGAAAACTGCACTCAGAATCAAATGCAATATGTCCAAGAAAATACAGACCTGTCACGAGCATGCTCTTCTATCCAGAATTATTAAATCTACATGATGAAAGCAACCTTTAGAACAGATTTTTCAAATGCAAGGAAGGAAAAAATAAATACATTTTCCACATTTTTTTCTTGAAAAGGTTAGTTTTCAGTCAGATGGAAAAAAGCAAATGAAAGCAAGAGAAAGGTTGTGTGGGGTATAACCTCACAATATCTGCAATCTCTTTGTAAAATACACATTATGAGTTTGAATTTAGGATGAGTGAGAGCTGCCCTGTTTGTTTCTTTTTGGTTGTAGTCCATCTGAAGCCTATGACATTAGAAATACTTTCTACCAACGTGGTGAAGGCTGGAGGTATGATTTTTGAATACAGCTGAGTGGACACAAAGCCCAAGAGCCTAAGGAATGCACCATTCTTGGCAGTCACAGTGCAACCATCCCAGAAGAGCAACCTTGGCACTTCCCACTGGCACACCAGAGCAGCAACTGCTTCTTCCAGACAGGAATTTCAAATAGTTGTATGTGATGCACTATGCATTTGCTTAGCCCTTAGGAGTCAGCATTTCTGTTAGACTTAACATAAAACAGCTAAAAGTAACAAGGTTCAGAAAATGTTTGAAAACATATATCTACCACTTCAGGAAAATATCAAACTTAGGTTTAAATACATGTCTATTCAAAACAAACTTGATTCAGTGGAATTTATATGTATATTTAAAGTTGAATATGAAATGAGCAGAAAAATACAAAAGACAAATATGAAATAAAAACAAAGTACAACTCATATTGCCAATCTGGGACCTCGGTCACTGATGGGCTTTTCTATAGCTTAAAGCAAACCTGAGTGTAGTCATTCTAGGAGTAACGATGTACGCTCTTTTAAGCAAAAACGCTCTGTAGTGCAGTTGGGGATTTGTACTTGAAAGCTGCCTTTAGGGCCAGATTCTGCATCAGAAACTCTATCAATCCTTTACAAAGCTGCAAAATTACTGACACATATCTGAATTTCTTCATGTTCAAGTACTCAGCTACTCTAATAGAGCAGAGGATGCGTTAAAACTGTCTTTACAGCCTCATATGAACCAGGCATATGCAGTTGGAAAAAAATCACATTTTCTCACTATTGAATGTCTTTGTAGGATAAGGATAGGTGGACTTTACTATTTAGAAAAAAATTCACAATCCTCCAGTATTAGCATATTGCTCTGGTAAAGTCATATCTGACTTACTGATTTGGGTAATATATTAATGTGAAATAGTTTTTCTAATTTTGTATATATATATGCACATATATATATACACACATATATATATATAATATGATTAATGTAATATCAGATTCTCAGGTGCCATCATAGTGAGGATTTTATAAATACCATAAGAAGAAATACAACATCGTATTAAAAAGGCAAATCAAGAATAGCAAAATATTGGTTTTGCACATTATGCCTATCTAAAGAATTGATAGTATTTTTTTCAGAATTCAATAGAGCTGAATAGAACAATTGCAGTGTAAAATGGCCATGCACTCTGTAAATGGGATGCAGATGTGCAAAATATATTGGGAGAGAAGGGGGATATTTCAGTGACTAATTTTCACAGAAATTTTCTGTTTGTAGGAAAAGTTAAGTAAATTTACAGGAAAATGAAAAAAATCTTAGCGGTTTCAATGAAGTACCGATGAACAATTCAGTGAAAACAGCAGCTTTTTCTCAGAGTTAGGGTATAAATGGCAACAGGGCCTTCCTCTACTGGAAAGATCCTGTAGTAGAATCCATTCTAGGGATGTGAAGTCAGTTCTCATTGCTAGCTTTACATACTTGCATGTCATATGTTTAAGGTAAGCCTCCATTAGAAAATGGACTAGCATACACTTTTTGTTGTTTTTTATACTTATCCTGCTCTGCTCTGCACTGGTGCAGCCTCAACTTGAATATTGTGTGCAGTTTTGGTTGCCCCAATATAAGAAAGGGAGAGTGTCCAAAGGAGGGACATGAAGATGGTGAAGGCCCTTGAGGGGAAGCCCTGTGAGAAGCAGCTGAGATCACTTGGTGTGTTCAGCCTGGAGGAGACTGACAGGAGACCTCATCCCAATCTCCAACTTCCTTGTGAGGGGATACAAAGGGGCGGGAATCGATCTCTTCACTCTTGTGATCAGTGACAGGACTCAAGGCAACAGCATGAATCTGAGTCAGGGGAGGTTTAGGTTGGAGATCAGGAAAAATTTTTCACTCAGAGGGTATTGGGCACTGGAACAGGCTCCCCAGGGAAGTGGTCACAGCACCAAGCCTATCTGAGTTCAAGAAGCATTTGGACAATGTTCTCAGGCACATGGTGTGATTCTTGGGGTATCCTGCATAGGGCCAGGAGTTGGACCCAGTGATCCTGATGGGTCTCTTCCAACTCAGCATATTCTATGATTCTATGATTTATATTACTATTTCTACAGAATTGATTAATGAACAGTCACCAGCTGGTAATGTCTTAGATAGCACCAGCTCCAGCCAGATCTCAGTAAGGGAGCTGGAGGTAAAATGTTGCATATCAACAGTGCCAATTCTGATTTACTCAACTACTCTTACATAATAAATCTTGCAGCAGTAACATGTACAATTTATGGCAAACAAATGAGGGATTTCACATGCTGCTCAGATTTGTGTTTACACCGAGAAAGAACATGGCCCATAAATAAGATTGTTTGGAAAACATTTACTGCTGTCATACTGATAATGCATTTTAAATCCTGGGGTTATCAAAAAAGTGGATTTTTTTTCCCCTCCATATTGTTTGACAGCTGAAATTAAACAAATTCTATTGAAGTACAAATCTAATAGAAGGTTTACTATGTGTGTCATTAACGCCATCCATATAAGGAAACAGAAAATATGAGGTGTGGATTTTTAAAATATGATAAAATGAGAGCACCATTAGATCCACATGAAGGTGTGACTTCAGGCCAGGCATTTTCTTATTAGAATCAAAGTGACTCTATCTTACATTAGTAAATAATCACTGTTGTGTGATTTGAGTTGACACCTTTCAAATTATTTTATCATGTCAAAAATATATATTGCATTTGAAATAATTTAATTGTTAAACCATCTTAAAAAAATATATGGCATACAATTATTACCTTACCATATGCTATTAAACTTCTTTTTGTTCAGGCATAGTGAACCTTAAATGACTGACTTAATTTATAAGCTACATATCTTTTGGTCCTTACTTTAATCTAACATTCTATTATTTGTATAGATAATCTCAAAGTTCATATGCTAGATTGTTTAAATCTTGTATCAGAGCTCAGGCTCAACAAAAACATTCCACTGTATTTTATTTTGCTTTCCTTTCAAAGAAAAAAAATTAAATTCAGTTGAATCAAAGCAATTTAGCAGATTTTGCCTCAAAAATGCTAGAAACCATAAATTCCACAATTTCTCTATAAAGCTGTGTTTTGAAAAGTTAAAATAATAGAATTTTTAAATATGTTTATTTATTAGGGCAATTAGATGAACATACTATAATCTTACTCAGAAATCAGAAACATAGAAATTGACGATGTTTATTTTAGAAAAGTTATGGACAAAATCATGAACATATATACAAATTCAACATAAATGCAATAACGTATTTTTTAAAGACTGAAGTGCAAAGGCCAGCTTAGGTCATGGAGAAACTTAGTCCATAGTTCAGGATAACTTGTTTTCCATAATCCCCTACAATATGTATATTATTTCAAGTTTTTCTTCTGTACTTCCATATATGCCTTTCTCCAATACATTTACTGTTCCCCTGTGCTTCTTGTCAGTTCATATCATTTTATCTTAAGTTGACTTTTTTTCTTGTGTTTCACCCATGATTATCTTCCATTTGTTGGTTTTTGTTAGAGAGCTGCCAAGCCAGAAATAATTCTCATCTACATAAAGGGAATTTTAAAATGCTTATTTCTTATGGCTAAACTCCCTCACATCTCCAGCTTCTCTTTCTGTGTTTCTGAGAACCAAATGCTCAAGGCAGAATATGTATACTGCATGTGCTGATACAACCTGTATGAAAAAGGCGCAAGTATTTTATAACTAAATAGATTGACAGACATATTCACATGTGTTATTCTCCACCCCATTCTCAAATGCATTTACTTCAATGGCCTGGAATTTGAACATTAAATGGTTAAAAATGGCTTTTAACTTTTTTTTTCTTGAAGTGGTACAACTCCATAGTGAACTAACAAACATGGATACTTGTAATATAGGCATAAGCTACATACATGCTTTTGAGAGAAGAAATCTTTTCTTCAGTTAGGTTTTGCATGTAGAAAAAAAATAACTTCCCTCACAAAAAAATACAGATTGTCCAAAATTCAAAAGCCTACCAAAGAAACTTTTAGCAAAGTAAAACTAACTGGAAGCTTCAGGAGAACTGAATGATGTGATTGGCAACCTGCATTCTGTTACTTTCTTTTATGTTTATGTACACTTCTATGCCTGCAGCACATAAATACTGTTTGTTAAACTTCTGTTGTTATGGCAAGTAGAAGTCAATGCAAAAACATATAAGCATGACAGGCAGTTTCTGAATAAAAGTAGCCATGCATAACTCTCAAACCAGTTTTCAAGAAAGTGATCTACATCTCTACTGATCAGTCATATTTTTCAAAGAAACTCTACCTCATTGAATTACATTTATCTAAAGTAAATTATATGAAATGTAAACTTCTACTGGTATTCTTGATAAAGTTAGATATGTTGCACAAGAAAACAAACAAAATAACCCTGTTTTCACTTTTGATCAAGAAAAATACTGTTAATATATTTTCAAAGAAAAATCTAAAATAAGTGTAGAAGTTAGTACTTACCTCTTATAAAATGAAAAGAAATTCTTCACAAACTGTAAAAAAGGAAAATTCCAGGTCATATAAAAGCATTTCTAATACTGTTTGCAAATAAGCAATGGTAGCTAAGAATAGACACATAGTGTAAAACCACAGGTCCATCTATCCAGCTAATATTCTGCTTCTAAAAGAGTGGCCTAAAAGATGTCAAAGAAATAGCAAAAGAAAATACGTGAGAAACAAGGATATGTCCCTAGAAAACTGTCCAAGCTATCAACTATTTCTGCGTCAGAGACTTTTTAAGCCAGTCTTACATGCCCAGTTTTGTCCTGACCCCAGATAAGATTCTAGCATCCACGTGGTCTACTGCTACAGAGCAGAGCTGCAATACACATGGGGCAATGCTTCTTCTGTGCTCATCCTGAACATGACACCTGCTAGATTCACTTTGTGCCCCTATTGCTTGTTCTAGGAGTGAGAGAGTACAGTCACTCCTATTCTATCCTTCCATGCTGCTCTATATCATACTTTTGTTCAGCCTATAACACACTTACATTGGTCTATAGATTTTCTTTCTTCCATGCTCGAGTCCCAGTCTACAAAGACGTCCTGCGTGGGGAAGCTGTTCTACACCCTTAGTCACTCTTCCAACTCTTCATTTACTCTTTTTCAGCTGTGCTTTATACACTGCTATAAGATGGAAGGGATGACAGCTGCCTACGTGATACAGATGTAAAAATGGATTTACATTGGTTTATTATGCATTTTTTTCCTAATATTTCCTAATACTAAGTTTAACTCTTGAGCACACAGATAATTGCAATCATTTGGTTATAACTGCTTTACTCTTGAGATTATGCTCTTGAGTGGCAATGGTCAGAAAGGGATAATCAATCCTATTTGTGAAGATAGGATTGTTTTTCCCCAGGACATCATTTTACATTTACTGCTGCTGAACTTCTTTTGCCATTCTATTACCCAGTCACTCAGTCTTAGGAATTTCTTTGCAGTTCTTCAGTCAGAATTAATATTAACTACTAATAACCCAGTATTATCAGGAAAATTGCCACCACGTTATTCATCGCCTTTCCCAAATCATGTATATTGAGTAGAACAGGTTTCACATCCCAGAACTCCAGTATAACTTCCCATTTATTTTTTTCATCTTTTTGTTATTTTTTTTTAAACAGAAAACATTTAATGAAACTATTTCTGCTTAGAATTAATCAGATTTACTTTCTAAAAGCAATTAAATTCTCAACAGTTTATGTATTCAAATGCTGGTGGTTTTCTTCCTCAAAAATCTCTGGAGCCTGTTTATGGTTTGTTCAAAAATTTCAGCTGTATCACTCTGAATTATTCCCCTGTAACTTGAGTTACTTTTGGAAGCTTTTTATAAAAAATATAGTCAAAACAGAAAAGAAATTTTCCGGCTTAGAACGATGTCACATTCTCAATTAAGGATTTGCATGGAATTAACACAATTTCCTCAAAGAATTGGAAGTAAAGCTATTGCAGTGCTAATACAAGCATATATGTAATTAAAAAGATACTTTCTCCTGACAACTGGCCTGCTCTGTCAATGGATGGGTATTGCCACAACATTTTTATCACTGATAAACCTTTGCATGTGCCTCAGCTTAAACAGGTGAATAATTGTTGACACTACTATTAAAGTGCTTCCCAAATGCCATGGTTTATGATTTAGTATTTTAAACATACTGTGTAAATTCAGCATACAGTCATCCTATGCATTACAGTGGCTGTGACTTGAAAGGAAGTTTTGTGATCAGTATAGAGTAGCCACATCAGATTCCCAAAAGACAGTGAGCTACCTTCTGGCTGTGCTTGTAGGATCCTGTGTTGGACAATATTAGCCTTTGAATCTCATACAAAGGCAAAATGAAGTACAGAATAAGGTCAGTCAGGGTGGTGGTGTTTTTTGTTTGGTTTGTTTGGTTGGTTTTTGTGTGGGTTTTTTTTTGTTGTTTTTGTTTTTGGGTTGGGTTTTTTTTATTTCTGCCATGTATTTCTGCAATTATACTTCAACAGGTTTTAGAAGTGTCACAGGTTTTTGCCAAATGTCATCTTTATGTTCTATTTGTTTTCTTCTATAGTGGAATACATAGTATAGCATGCATGTAACTTCCAACAAGCGAGATAATACCAGCATTATGTATAAACTAATAGCAGATGCATAACACAAAAAAGCATATATGACAAAGCATCTAATTTCTTGATCAAAATAACAAAAACCTGAATAAGCAATGCTGATATGTCATGCTTTTTCAGTTCAAATTCTTAAAGATCCTAAAAAAAAAAAAAAGAGGAAATAAAATAAGTTATTCTGAAGAAACTAGATCTGGGTAAAGAAAAAGTTTAATTACATCTAGTCATATTTTCAGTGATTCATGATGGCTATTTACATCAAATGATTTTTTAAATATTAAGTATTAAGTCCATTTAAATGTAATAACTTGTATGGCAAATTTTCATCTTTATTTCAGAGCCCTGCTATTTTAAAATTTGTCATTAGAGCTAATAAGAAATTATATTGAAACTACTCCGTACATTTAAATGAAGCATAAATCAATTATTGAAGCAAGGAATTTTTTTCATCATCGTAATGATTATTGGAGTAAATTTAATGTTGAGATGTTTCATAATGAAATCTGCAATTGAAAAAAATTACATGGACTTAATTGTTACTATGAGCTATTTAAAAGTGTTTCTCACTGGTGAAAAATTTAAGGGAATACACAAAATCCACAGAGTTTCCTAGAGAATTAAATATAGGGCTAATTGCCCCAACATGTTAGCATTTTATATCTGATTTTTCATCAGACAACAGTATTGATTAATTCTTTTACTTCTTTCTCTATCCTGCAGGCTTCACAAAGAACTGCAGAGAAACAAAATGGCTATAATCAGGTTTCTGATATAAATAGATAAAAGGGCATGAAGCTTGACAAATTTTTAAAGGAATGAAACATTTGCACTTATCCACATCTCATTCAGTAGAAAATTAGAATAGCTGTGATATGACAGCGATAGTGTCTGACCAGTGTATTGCTGTGAGAAGGGCAGCACGGTGGATGCAAATGAGGTGCCCAGTGACCATTTCATTATTCCCAGTTCTTCATAACCGGGCAAGAGGAGCTGTTCAGAAGAAGAGTTAATGGTTGCACTTCGACAAACAATGAGAACAGAGCTGGTCACTGACGGAAGTGTCCCCAACTGTGCTAAGAAATTTATTATGGTGTCACCCTTCATCCTCTCTTCTCTGCTAGCAGTGCTGCCTCATTTGCGTCTCATTGAAATATCTCTGTGCCTTGTTTCCCTTGGGCACAAAGCACTCTTCCAATACTGGTCTACAAGTCCACTAACTTTTTGCCTACCAAATCTCTCCTAACACACACCTCTGTCACAGTACCTCTCTAGAATCTCCTAACAGAGTTGGTTCAGAGGAAGATGGGAGTAGCCAACAGATACTTTGCTCATTTCTTATAGACATGCATATATGTATTTAAGAACCAGGCTGCACAATCTCAAGAACTTCAGATTTTTACATGCCTTGAAATCACCCACCTGTACTCTGCCAATTTGCATTGCAGCTGTTCCTTGTTTCAAATCTGTGACCCTTTTTCAAAACCTGGTACAGAATTTTTTTTTCCTCGATAAATTTAGGCTTTAAAAGTAGTGGTGACTGCGAATGATACCACACGACTTACCCCTTTAGATTACATCATTCCATATCCTCTTTCTGTCCTACAATGACTTTTCCACCACAAAGATTAGATTTTGGATATAACCATGTGTCATCATCAGAACATTAAAATACATAAATGTTTGGGATGCTGCATATTTATTTGTATATAAATTTATTTATATAAGTACAATTCTGTAAAGCAATATTTTTTTATATTGCTGAATGATTTCTTTTTTATAAATACATCATTCTTCACTGTATCATCAACATGTTTCATAAACAAACATACAACTACAGTAGAAAAGCACAAAATGCAAACAAGTAGTCATAATCATGTTGGCTCTACTGTTCACAGAAAGTTTACAAAAACACAGCGAGTCAGTTAGAAAACTTAAGTTCCTTCTGTCAAACACAAATATCATGTGCATGTTAGACTCCTGGAGACAGACCCTATAATCTTGACACAGGAAAAACTTCTGGTTTTAGCAGGAATGGTTTGCTTGGAGGGAATTTAGAATAAGGCCCAGGTTATAAAAATACTAAAAACATAAAATTTCCCTCAGCTTCTGTGGAAACATCTACCATGATCTCATGCTTCTCATGTTCTTCTGTCTCATAAATGGAAGCAGTTTGTAATTTTAGAGTTTTAATCTTGATTCCTTAAGAAAAAATTATGATCTTATTATCCTCCGTATCAGTGTCTGTTTCTCTTAACCATTTTTAACTTAGTTTGACCAAACTTTAACCAAACGTGACAGATGTTGTGTAAATACTTCTCCAGGTAAAGTGCCTTGCCTGAGGGAAACATAACATACTTACTCCTGACTTACTCCAAACCATTGCAAACCAGCTTCATTGTTATTCTGCCTTCAGAATTACATCTCTTTTTGAAAGGTGCAGGTCTATTAGACTGAACAGAGTTTGGAATCATTAAGATATGATTTCTAAGTGTGACTGTAATCATTTGATCTATGATGAAAGAAACCCCTGTACTTTGCATTTGTTTTCATTCATTTGAACTAAAATGCAAAAAGACAGTTGTACCTAGATGACTTGTCCCTTCTCTGTACTGAAATGAATTTTGATTGCTAAGTTTGTTTGAAACAGAAAGGTGTGTTTATGGACTGTCTGCCCCATGTCTCTATTTGCTGTGTAAAAAAAAAAAAAAGAAAAAAGAAAAATTAGATCCTTTTAGTTTATTCAGTCCACTCCCTACTATAGCTGGATTTCTTCAGACAACATCATCACAAGGACTTTTTGAACACTCTGAGTAATGGTGTCCCCAATTTTCCTGTTTATAGTACTATTAGAAAACCCTATTTTAATCTCATTAACACTATTTTTTTTACTATTTCTAATAGGTGTGCAAGAGTCAGCACACTGAATTCCAACAAATATCCTCTAGCTTTGCTTTTTTGGTTCCTTGTTTAAAGACAGAATGCTTTTTTCCTCCCCCACTGGGAAAACGTCTTCTAGAAGACAAAAGAAATAACCTGGAGGATAACTGCATGTCAGAGATGATTACTGCAAACCAAAAACCAAACTCCTGTTTTGACGTTGGGTAGCCAGTAGAGGAGAGCTGAAAGGGACAAAAAAATTGCTTACATATATAACTCAGATCCAAACTACACAATTGTTAGCCAGTATTCTCTTCTCTGAAAGCATGGTCAAAAAAGAAAAAAAAATCTGCTTTTGACTAGATCTTGTCCAGTGTAAGGATGAGTGGCACGTCAACTTGAAAAATGGAAAGATGGCTACAAATCGCTAAATCAAAAATGTCTGCGGGATATATGTAAGCTACCAATCAAAAGAGATGGTCCTGAATCACTGTCACTGCCCAAAAATTTGTTTACGCTTGAGATTTAAAATAAATAGAATTCATACCAAAAGTCATAATTTACAAGGTATACCTTGAAAGACATCCTTGACCCAAAAGGGGAAGAAATGAGGAAGAAGATGGGAGATCTCCTATTAAATTATTAAAATTCAAGAGATAAATGAAAATAAAAATTAAAATCTTTTTACTGTACATAATTTTACCATATTTATGAATTTCTCACTCCAATTTCCCACAGAGTTACCATGAAGTTCCCTCAAGAAGATTAAGGAGAGTATCTTTACAGTAATCATTCACTACATAAAAATTAGTTTACCTTTTCATTTACAAATAACTTTTCTAACATACAGCTAACAAATTCTAAACCCACTCAATCACTGTATTACAGGAGCTGGGATTATTTAGCCAATGTACAAGTGGACAGGTATGATACAGAAATGTTGTGTCCAGTACTTCTATAGATGTTCCCTAACTTCTGCTACATTTACATTATAATAAACTGCATGGATAGATTGTCCAATCAAGTTCTGATTGATCCTAATTTAGTTAGATAAAGATAGATAAATTAGTATTTCTTAACATGAACTGTTTACACCTTATTTGTGTATACTGAAGCCCCTATTTTCATATCTCTGTTAAATCCAGCTGCTTCTACTGGGATGGTCTGTTAGGTTGTCATGGGCAACTCTAGTTGCTTAAGAAGTGAGCAGAAACAGACTTCATCTACAAGTATTTAATTAAGCTCAGGGCCCCTAGTTAAATGTTCCCTACTCACATCCCTGCAGTCTCCTAATGTGTATGCTTCAGACTAGGTTCAGAGAGCCTTTTCATAAATTGTTTATAAATAGTTTTCCAAATCTTTACCAGTAGGTTTCACAACCTTTCCTCTTGCTATGCAGTGAGAGATACATTTAATACCTGCCACTATCTCCTGTAAATAGGAAGCATTTCTGTGCAACTTTTCAGGAAGGAAAGCAATTAATGTGACCATCTGTAGTGGGTTGACCCTGGCCAGATACCAGGTACCCACCAAAGCTGCTCTATCTGCAACTGGACAGAGGAAAGAGAAAAAAACCCAGCTAGGTATTCATAAATTGAGATAACAGCTGGGAGAGGTCAGTTACTGATTACCTTCATGGGCAAAACAAACTCAAAGTGGGGATAATACTTAAATTTATTACTAACAGGATAGAGCCAAAGAGTGAGAAATAAAACAGTCTTAAAAACACCTTCTCCCCACTCCTCCTTCCTTTCATGTTCTCCCTCCTCCCCCCCAGTGATGCAAGGGGATGGGGAATGGGCCTTATGGACAGTTGTTGTTTCTGCCGCTGCTCAGGGAGAGGAGTCCTTCCCCTGCTCCTGTGGAGTCCCTCCCATGGGAGATAGTCCTTGATGCACCTCTCTGGCGTGAGTCCATCCCTCGGGCAGCAGTTCTTCCCAAACTGCTGTCCCATGGGTGACACCTCAGTGGGGTTCAGTCCATGAATGAGCTCTACCAGCGAGGGTCTCCCACAGGGGCCACAAGTCCTACGCGGGAAAAACCTGCTCCAGCGTGGGCTTCCCTCTCTGCAGGCTGCAGGTCTCCAGCAGGATCCTGCTCCATCTTGGGCCTCCCATGTGGTCACAGCCTCCTTCATGCATCCATATGCTCCAGCATGGGCTCCTCCCCAGGCTGCAGGTGGGTCTCTGCACCCCGATGGTCCTCCATGGGCTGCAGGGGCACAGCTGCTCCACCATGGTCTGTACCATGGGCTGCTGTGGCCTCAGCTCCAGCATCTGGAGCACTTCCTGCCCTTTCTTCTGCACTGACCTTGATGTCTATCTTCTTGTTCCCATGTTCTCACTCTGCTCTTCCCTGCCTGGAATTCCTTCTGTGCCACAACCTTTTGTTCTTAAATATGTTCATTTAAGAACACAGAGGCGTTACTATTACTCGTAATTGGCTCGGCCTTGGCCAGCAGCAAGTCTGTCCTGGAGCCGCTGGCATTGGCTCCACAGGACGGGAGGCTTCTAGCAGCTTCTAACAGAAGCCACCCCAGAACCACCCCCCCACTACCAAAACCCAGCCACAGAAATGTTCATCTGCATTGGACTGGTATCATTTAACCAGTTTATAAAGTTATGTGAACCAACTAGCTCATTACTGCAAGTTGAAAAACACTTAATTTATTCATACAAAATTGAGTGTTCTATTTTACAATGTGTTAATCCAGAGGGATCAGAAAATTATTCTAATAGTGAAACATTTAAGTATTAAGTACTGTATATTTTATTGATTTACATGACAGGTGAAAATATATCCCAGTTATAAGGCTGTCAGAATAAAAGAACCTCCCACAGTTTCTACCTAATATACACTTGAGTGTGGAGAAGTTGACATTCATGCAAAGAACAGTTTAACCTCTGAACATTACATTTTGCCTACCTTTCACAGGGTTTTTCACTGACTTACCTCCCTATTTCCACAAAAACTAGAAAAGGACTGTCATTGAGTAAAAAGGACAGATAAAACTCCCATTGAAGTCAAGCCTGGACCCACTTTTTTTTTTCCCTGCAGGAGCAACTAGAACTAAAATTCACTTCATGTTTTCTGCTCCAGGAGAAAATTGTTAGTTTTTCCATGAAAGTTGGTTCTGAATCCCTTCTAACCTCAGCCATTCCGTAATTCTGTGAAAACTACTTTAACTGTTAGTTCCTCAAGTCTAGAGCTAAAATACCAACACAAAGCGCCTGACCCTAATAAAGAGGCAGTGATTTCACCATCTTCATTAGGTTCTGGATTACAGTGAGATGCAGTAAATTATGATGCAAGGTATTCATGGTAATGTAACTAT
The DNA here is from genome assembly GCF_003984885.1 of Neopelma chrysocephalum. Classification (NCBI taxonomy): domain Eukaryota; kingdom Metazoa; phylum Chordata; class Aves; order Passeriformes; family Pipridae; genus Neopelma; species Neopelma chrysocephalum. The sequence continues at coordinate 25,885,130 of NW_020897693.1, forward strand.
ACTCTTTGTTGCTGGGGTCAGGGGGATATGTTCTCATAGCCTTTGCACAAAGGCAAAATATGTGAGACAAAGATCTGACATTAGGTCAATTGTTTGTATAAGTTTGAACTGATTATGAAGGAGCATTAATTTAAAATGTGATATCTTACCAAGATGTTAGAATGCCTTCCAAGGCTTTACTCATGTATTCTAATATGTAGTGTAAAATGTTTCCTGTGTTGTTGACCTAACTCCAAACAGGACCAAACAGTCTTTAGAGCTTTGTCTTATAAGATAGTTCTGCTTCTCCCCAGCTCTGGCATGGGCACTATTTTTCACTGTACTCGGACACCACAGTGCAATAGGAGTGGATGGCCTCAGAGTGGAAGCAACTAATCCGAAATACACAGAGCGTGCACCATTCACGTTCTGATTTGTGACTCATTACAAATCAGAAACAAAATCAAATCCATTGGTGAACAATCCAGACACTGGGGAAACAAACAAACAAACCAAAGACTGAAATTCATGAGCTAAAATTTTTTTTCATCAAAGCAGTTCACCCAACTCTATTAAAGCTGCTGGAGAAATCTCTTAGAAGAAACCCATTAAGCACTTCAAGTGTGTTATTTTTGCTCTGGGTTCAGTGAGTGTTTTTATGTGTCATTGCACTGGCCCCACTCAGATGAAAATACAGAAATATTGGCAGCTTTCATACTTGCTTTTTGTCCCAAGCCCAGTGGGTGAACAGCACTGAATTTCCTTGTTTGTAAGCTTTTCCAAAGAAGCCTAAAGGGTCTTGCTCATGAAGGTTGAAATATCTGGCACATACTAACAGTTCTAGATCATAGCTTATAATTAGAATAGGTTGAGCCAGTTCAAAAACAGTGAATCAAGCCAGAACCTACTCCCTGGACAAACCTCTCCATTTCAAATAAAATTCCTTTAGATAATGAAAGAACTAACATCTAAAACTTCATATGCAGCAAAATACTGTTAGATAGAGTTTTCTTTTCAAATTATAAGTCCTGGTCTCCAGTCATGAATTACAGTTCATTTTGTGTCACCTATGAAAGGGACAGCTTTCCTGGAGACGTAAGCTGAAAATTACTACATTTTACAGACCTCAGCATTGTGTCACAGAGGAAAATAGGGTTGGACTAAATAGAAATAGGATGAATGTAAAAAGAGTAATATGATAAAGCTGGATCCACTGAACTTGAATCAAGGAAATCAGAGAGGGAGGACTGCATTGAGAATTTAAAAAAAACCAAAACAAAAAATCCAACAAACAAACAAACAAAAACAAAACCAAACCAAACAAAAAACTCACAAAGAAACAAACCCAAAGCAAAACAAAAGAAAAAACTTCCCAGATTTAGAAACACTGATTAAACTGAGGAAGAGGAAAAAAAATTATGGAGGAACTGATGAGCTCTGAGAATGTAAGCAAGAATTTAGGGGGAACAAAAAAACCTTGAAAAATATCTTATTTGTCTTGAAAATTTGGTTTTGACTATGAAGCTCTAAGAAGCAAAATTTCCACAGAACAGTAAGATTTATAATGTTCTCCCATATGGTCATCTGGTTTCAGTTTAGTCCCACTAAATTTAAAGTTAAAATCTCTTAACTAATACCTTTTAGCTGGAAAATTTCTTTCCTGTGGTTTTTCCATCAAAAGAAAAGAGACACAAGCATATATACCACTTTAAACCTTTGCTATTTCATCAACACAGGTGATTATTAGTTCTGGGGTTAAAAACATTTTTTTTATCTAAACACAGCTAAGCAGAGAAATTGTGCAACTCGGATGTGACAATATCCTGATGCCTTATAAGGTTCAACCACTAAGTAGAAGGATGAAACCCATTGACACAGAGGTAACAGAAACCTCTGTAGGCTTGAAAGATTTCTCTAAATTGTCTTATATCTTGAGATTGGAAAATTCAGAAGGTTTTGTATGATTTCTTGTAATGTACACCTTTCAGCTGAAGTGGAAATATCATTTTTGCTACTATTTGTTCTATTTGTCTTTTGGCATGACCTAGGAAGTATAAATACATGAAAATGAGTAAATAACAGAAAATACACAGAATTAAATTACCATTTCAGGTTCAAAAATAAGATCTCTCCCCGTCACCTTTTGTTTTACTGAACCCTCTTCATTTATGCTATGGAATTTGAGGCTGGATTCTAGAATAAATGAATACACAAAGTTTCATTCAAGGCAGGCTGCTTAATCACATTATTAAGGTCAATAATGAAAGACTTCAATGCATATTAATTCCTCATTTACCTTTTTACTACATAGTCTTCATAAAATGCCTTTGCTAATCCCAACTACTTTCACATTTCCTTGTAGAACTGTGGAAGAGAAAAGATAGATTCCCATTTATATTTTTGAAACCATCTCATAACATAATTGTAATATTTTGCATACTTTATATAGTTTGCTAATAGATGCAGTCAACTCATGAATATATACAGTGATAAACAGGAATAGTATGTAATCTGTGTTATTCACTATTTGTAAATCATGAGGAAAAAATTGTTTCAAGAAGCAACACTGTCACTGCCATCCATGGGGTTCATAGTATTTAAATTAATTTATGTCAGATATCTGAAGATCTCAGAGCACACAAAGACCTTGGAAGCTGTTATCTAGAACTCACTCTGTACTTTATATTCTAATGCTTCACTGTAAGATGATTTGTGAATTCACGAAACTTCAGGCTCTGCTACGCTTATTTTCTGAACTGTGTTTTCAATCACCCCTCTAGATTTCTCTGAGAAGTCAAAAGAGACTATTGAAGGACTAGATCCACTTTGATGGCATGCCTGTTTTTTTGTTTAAAGCAATAGTCATTAGAAGGCTGCAATACATGCACTTAGAGGACTGGATAGCAATACATAACATAGAATCATGGAATCACAGAATCAGCTGGGTTGGAAAAGACCTCCAAGATCATCAAGTCCAACCCCTGATCCACTACCACCATGGTTACTAGACCATGGCACTAAGTGCCACATCCAGTCTCATTTTAAAAACTTCCAGGGATGGAGAATCCACCACTTCCCTGGGCAGTCCATTCCAATGCCCGATTACCCTCTCTGTAAAGATTTCTTCCTAATATCTAACCTAAACCTCCCCTGGTACAGCTTAAGACCATGCCGTCTTGTCTTACTGATAGCTGCTTGGGAGAAGAGACCAACCTCCACCTGGCTACAACCTCCTTGCCTCCTTTCAGGTAGTTGTAGAGAGTGCTGAGGTCTCCTCTGAGCCTCCTCTTCTCCAGGCTAAATAACCCCAGCTCCCTCAGCCTCTCCTCATAGGCCCTGTGCCCCAGTCCCTTCACCAGCCTCGTTGCTCTTCTCTGGACCTGCTCCAGCACCTCAATATCCTTCCTGAACTGAGGGGCCCAGAACTGGACACAGTACTCCAGTTGTGGCCTCACCAGTGCTGAGTACAGGGGAAGAATCACTTCCCTGGTCCTGTTGGCCACACTGTTCCTGATACAGGCCACGATGCCATTGACCTTCTTGGCCACCTGGGCACACTGCCGGCTCATGTTCGGCTTCCTGTCAATCCAAACTTCCAGGTCCCTTTCTGCCTGGTCACTCTCCAGCCACTCTGTCCCCAGCCTGTAGCCCTGCAGGGGGTTGTTGTGGCCAAAGTGGAAGATCTGGCACTTGGCCTTGTTGAACCTCATTCCCTTGGAATCAGCCCAACTCTCCAGCCTGTCCAGGTCCCTCTGAAGAGCCCTCCTGCATTCCAGCTGATTGACACTCCCTCACAACTTCATGTCATCTGCAAATTTGCTGATGGTGGACTCAATCCCCTCATCTAAATCATCAATAAAATATTAAATAGAACTAGGCCCAACACTGATCCCTGGGGGACACCACTGGTGACTGACCGTCAACTGGATGCAGCACCGTTCACCACCACTCTCTGGGCCCGGCCCTCCAGCCAGTTCGTAACCCAGCACAGAGTGCCCCTGTCCAAGCCATGGGCTGCCAGCTTTTTCAGGAGTATGCTATGGGAGATGGTGTCAAAGGCTTTGCTGAAGTCCGGGTATACTACATTCACAGCCTTCCCCTCATCCACCAGGCGGGTCACCCGATCATAAAAGGAGATCAGGTTGGTCAGACAGGACCTGCCCTTCCTAAACCCATGCTGGCTGGGTCTGGTCCCTTGTCCATCCTGTATCTGTTGTGTGATTGCACTCAGGACAATCTGCTCCATAACCTTGCCAGGCACTGAGGTCAACCCATCAGGCCTGTAGTTTCCTGGGTCCTCCTTCTGGCCCTTTTTGTAACAATGGGCATAACATTCGCCAGCTTCCAATCATCTGGGACCTCCCTAGTGAGCCAGGACTTGTAATACAGCAAGAAAAAGCTGGAGGAGGAGAATATATTTGCTCTTCTCAGCATCAAATACAGTAGTGCTAATACTAATGTTGAAACCAGTTAGCAGTTCAGTGACTCCTCAAACTGGAACACTGATCTGATTTCTCACAAAACATTTTCCTCAAAGGTCTAGTAGTTTGATCATCATTCATTTTTTAAAAAATTACCTAGCCATGAAAAAGCCTAAATCCCTCCATGCTAGTGAATAAACTCTAAGGAAATAGGGTTCAAAACCCCTTACATATCTTCTGAAAACATTGCTGATGCCTAAGAATCAAGAAAAGGTTTATTGTGAAAACCCACTATATTAGCTGCAGTATTTCAAGTTGGGTGCCTTGGTTGGAACGTAGAAAGATCATGTCATGAACATAGCTGAAAAGCTGAACAACTTTTCAATTATCAGAGGCGATAACACCTTTGTCCAAGAAATAATGCTGCCACTACTAGCAATGGTGGCGGTAGTAATATGTGGGAATAATGAAGAGAAATCATGTCACTTCCGGTCCAGTACCTCTCTTTTTAGGCTAGTAATTTTCTGGACAGTTTATACTCTTTGATAAAAAGTAGACAAAACAACTCTAAGTCATATTGCTTTCTCTTACCTATTCTCAGATGCTTAAAGAAGAATATTCAGTTCCTCCTCCTGTTAGCTGTGTAATATATGAGATCTCTATATTTTATTTGTCTTCAATTTCATTCACATCTTTCTGCCATTCCAGATAATATTCAGGCACACTAAGACTTTCACTGAGCTGAAGCCTTTTATTTCAGTTGAGCTATAAAACAAACCTCTAGCTCATTGAGACTTATTTCTCTTACATTTTATTGGAAAATACCTGCCCATAACAATGTCTGAATAGCAACAATTTGTAAGGTTTATTCAAAGAAGTCCAAATTTTGGCAGTTGTCCAAGTATAGCATATTATACTTGCTACTGTTCATGGTATTCACAATGCAATGTTGGAAACAAAATTTAGTATGTATAAAATAGAGTGAGATGCTACTTACTGTTATATATCTCCCATAATACATTATGTAACACGATATTTTAAAACCTCTAAATGAATTCTTTAGAAGGTTGCTTTGGTTTTTGATAATGTGTAATAGTAAAACTAATAGTAATATTTATTCCATCATTCAAGGATCTCAAAGTACTTTACAAAACAAAATAAGTACAATTATTCCCACCTTACTTGGAGAAACTGAGGTACAAACATGGTGTATTAATGCCCCATGGCAAAAAATAAGCCAATAAGAATATAACCTGTACCTCCTAAGATTTGTGCCCATCTTTTTTCTGAGCAACATTTCCTACATAATTTTTTTGAGCAATCCATGTTTTTCATTACATAATTTGTCACTATGAGTGTTTGCAAAACAGTTTGACCACTGTCCAGTCACTCTATATTTGCAACCTTTGTCCTAATCCCCATGTAATCCCTTCAACCATGACTGCCTCATCCAACGTATCATATTCACAAGCAACTGAAAATTTCATTATAGACCAGTAAAAGACAATCTGAATCCACTGTTACCATGAAATCATGGAACTTTTCATATGAAACAAAAGCTTATGACAATTCCTGCAGTTAGTAGAGTGCTTTCTCATTGATAGTGTTCAATGAGAAGGATATCTGAGGTGGCACAAAGCACAAAGGGAAAATTTATACAGGAGCAGTGCAGAAACTCATGTTTCAATCACAATGATTAGCTTTTTCAAACGTTATTCTAAGAACCAAATTATGCAGAGAAATTATATATTAGCATCTCTGTAGAACAAGAAAGAATTAAAATTTCACCTGCCAAAGATTTCTATCCTCTTAAAGAGTTTCAACATACTTTTCCTGGAAAGCTGAGGTAAATAGCAGTGCACCTGTCACTGACATGAGGAAGAGTCATTTCACTGTGTGATAACTAACAGATAAACATTCTAGCTTGTGGTCTTCCGGTTTTTAAATTCTATTGAGAAATAATATCCATATATTATCTTCATAAATTGTTCCTCAGATTCAGATTAGAAATGTCTTTGCACAACTAAAGAGTTTTAACACCATTTAGAATATTACCTCTTATTGGCTTATTATCTTTTCAGGGAAATGACTAGAGCTGCCATTTTGAATCGTAAAGAAGTCAATGGCATTTTTAAAGATGGACACCTTGAAAGATCTGTTTGTTTGGGTTTTTTTCTTAATAGCTATCTCTGAATAGTTTGGGTTTTTTAAATTCTGATTAGAACTAGAACATGTCAGATTTCAAACTGCAAATACCATTTCACACACTTTTTAAATGACATTTCAAATTTAAATGGCTTAATCAGTAAATATATCACTTTGTAGGTCTAAGAGAACTTACAGCAGAACTTGTCTATCAGATAGTGTGACAATATTAGTGACAGTGAAAAATTAAGCAGTTCAGGTAATTTTATAATTAATCTAACTACTTTTTCCCTTCTTTCAAATATAGGGTATTGCAGCTATCAGGCAATCATAGCATCATGCAAATTATTTTCATGTGGAATGAACCCTTACTCATTGTTCGCAAAGGCATAGTTTGCATAGGCAGCAAAGTCTGAAAGACGAATATTCTAGGGATGTACTTACACTAGTAAACACTGTATGGTTATCCTGCTCTTGTACTCTTTACTACACTTCTATTCTTGGACATGGCTTCATAGGGAATATAAGGATGGATGGACTTGGTATGATCTGGTACTTCTGTTCTTATTAGAGAACATTTAGAGAGTGTAAATTTTTAAGCTATGTCAAGACTGGTCTCTCAATGATACCAAGAACTGAATAGACAAGAACTAAACTGCTGAAGGTTTGTTCTCTCTATATATGGCTTGAAACATACTGGGAGGAGAGTTAACTAACATATGCTTCACCATTATCAACACTTTTCTTGTCCTGTGAAAAAAGCATGCTTTCAAACTGTCATTTTGCAAAAGCATCAAATACATGCACTTTCACACTGAAGAGAGAAATTTCAGCACAAGTACTTGGAATTAGTTCTCTTCTTTTGTGAGATTGTTTGCTTACATATACATTAACTACAGCTCCGTAAGGCTATAAACAACTGGCATAATATAAAATAATAAACATTCTCAAAACAGAAACATCAATCTACTTTCAAATGAACCCCACATAAAAAAGATAATGAGACAGGCTGGCAATACACCTGAAAGTCAATAACGTCAGGCTGTGTCCTGCTATTAAAAACAAATTTGAAAAAATCAGAGATAAGGGTAGAATGCTTGTCATCGATCTTGCATCTGCAACTGCGTAGACAATTAGCTCCAAGAGCTCATATGCTGTCATCTTTCACCCTCAAGTTTGAGAAAAGTTGGTTCCTACTCAAGAAAGACCCAGGGTTGGAACTACAAAAGTGTTTTGAGCTGGTGCACAGGTCCAGCAGCAATTCTGTGAGGAGCATATGCAGAATCCTCTGTCGTTATTCCAGGAAATGACAAGATTTTGGCATCATAATTTAGCGTTGCAGTGTGGTCTCAATCATTTTATATAACATTGTTTTACCATTGTCTTGACATAGTAAAGTGGTCTCCATAGACTTACATTGGCATAATTTTACCATCGTCTTGACACTGTAATACAGTCTCTATAGACTTGAATTGAATTTTTGTCATTGCCTTGAAAACGTAATGTCCTCTTTCCAGGCTTGTCTTCATAAGCACATGCTCACCATTATCTCATCCTCATTCTGAAACCAGTGGGCACTTTTATTTCCTATTAACTTTGAAAAAGATACTGTTTGAAAGCTAATCCTTGCATGTAGTCAGTGACTATTTTAAGACTCCTGTCTATAGTTTTACAGGATTTAAAAGAATTCTCAAATCAGAAGTTATTCCTAGAAAATCCAAACACTGATAAAATGCTGAAAGTGCATGCAAATACACTAGGCATGTGTGCCTTTTATGTTCAATATTACCTGGCTTTTAAGAACATCTTAGTTTAGGCTAGGTCATAATGGTTTTGGATTCTGTTCTCTACTCTGTGGGGCTGCTTAGAACACTTCATAAAATGGCATAAATTGATTAAGCTAATTATACTGCAGGAAAACACTGAAATCACTCAAAATCACTTCAATCCTCTGTTTTTTATCATGAGCCACCAAGCATTTTCTTTCCTATGTTGGATAGACCTGTTCAGGACACTTTCTATTTGGGGATTGCTACTACTGTTCCCTCTTCAAAAAATACTGAACATGCATAGCCATTCAGCTTTACTTCCTAAAAAAAAACAAATCCAAATCAAAAGTATTTTCCTTCCTTCATGAGGACAGCAACATTTCATGCGTAAATACTTTCTGAATTTTTCCTCAATTTAAAAAATGCCATTAGAGTCTTACTTCTTATAATGTCAAGCATACAGTGAAATAATATTTTAAAGAAGAATCAGTACTTGTATTTGCAGAATACTTGCAGGAAAGAGATGCTGCCTACTAAATTAGGAAATTCTTATCTTGTTTCACTGACATAAGGTATGATTTCTAAAGACAGGTGTTTCCTTTCTAAAGGGTGTTTTCCTTACACTGCTTATAGAACATAAGGCAAACTGATTTATACATTGGGCAGTCTAAAGAAACTCATTTGTCAACCAGCCTGTTAGTCAGCATACTGGTATATGTCTTCCTCACTGTGCCCTAAAATGTGTCTTTACAGAAATGTAGGGAGCTTTTCACAGAACTCCAGCTGAAAGAAACACCTTTAACATGACAAAGTATAACTTTTTTAGGAACATTAAGATCAGTACAATATTCACACAATCTTTTCCTTCAAAGATGCACGTGAAATTGCTCTTGCTTTACTAGTAACAAATTGCAGACATAGAAAAAGACTGAAGTTAATTTTAATGATGTGTGAAAAGATTAATGTCATTAGAAATAAAAAGACTATGTGTGATAATTTGGAATGCAGAAGTACTAGGACAGAATACTGACATTCACAAGCTAATAGTGTATTTTAATTAGAACTGAAAAGTAATAAGATGGCACTCTTGTGTTACAGAGGGTCAGAGTCAGATACCTAAACATAGGTACTTGTGATCAGCCAGAGATGCTTGGATGTTCTGCTTCTCCTACACATTCCAGAAGGGTGAGGACTTCCTGCTAGGTCTTATCTTCTGTCTGTCAGCTCGTGCAGATACCTTATAATATCCCAAGGCACTTCAAATTGCCTCAGATACCCATGTTTCTGCATGTAAATCACATCCTGGAACCCAATTAAATTTAGACTATTTTGGTCTTTCACTGACTTATGTCAGTGAAGTAAAAACAACAGGAGTAATGTTAATGGGCTTTTGATAGTATGTGATGCTGCTTATGGCAAGCACAGTTTATTCAATTTGCCCACTACATGTTGTGCAAGATTTTTTTAACAGAACTTCAAAATAAAAGTTAATAAAAGACAACAGTTGGAAATTATATTTAAAAAAATGTATGTCAGAACTTACAGAAAAGCAGTCAGCGCAACTTTAATAACAATTTTCCTATTCTTTTAAAACCCCAATAATACAGCATAATCTGACCTAAAGCCTGTTCTCTCTCAGAATTTAACATTCACTTTCCTTTGTATCAAAATAGTATTTGTCATAATAAGATGCAAAGTAACTGAATGCTATGTAACATAACATGACACAATACCATTAACAGAATACATTTAAAGAACAACACTCTTTTATTCTCAAATTAGATAGCCACCATCATTTCAGAGAACAGGTATCTAATTATAAGTATGTGTGTGGACTCATGCAGAGCAGACAATGAGATGTCTTGGCTACTCGCAAACCACCAGATACTGTGGTTCACTGAATCTCCAGATTATTTGAGGGCAGTTTGTCACATCTCTTGATATTTCTTTAATGAGCTTTTTTTGCATTTACCAAGCTCCATGTTCATTGTTTTGTAAAAATTCTGTTTGTTCAACTCCAGTCTAATATTGTTGAACTTTTCCAAGAGAAATTGGCTAGCTTCTGAGGATATATACATATAAAAATATATAAATTTAACATCGTAAAGATTTTCTGTGGACAAATTAGACCAATAGCAGTAAATTTACGGTGTTGAATTGAAACATCATAACAAGAAAGATGACCGGAATTATCCACTTAGTTCAAGTAGTGGCAAAATAGGACACCAGAGAGAAATTTATGGTAGTTTCTACAATACCTATTATCCTATTTAGGTCCTGATCCTATAATTGGGTTTGCCCAAGTGGATCTGATTGCAGGACAAGAGCTATATATCGTATGCTTTTCAGGGTACAGGCAATTGGGATTTTTTTGTCGTTTGAGGGGGTTTTTTTTCACATTATAGGTGAGGCCTAAAGCAAAGCAGACACTACTGCTGCAACAAAAGATAAAATATTGAAATAAGTCAATAAAAAATTCTCCAGTTTTCAGTGTGTAATGAAGGTCTGTAGATATATTGCATCAGCACAGACTATGAAAATAAGAAGATGTTGAAAGATCAAGTGTGTATCCAGAGAGTCTGGAGCTTCATTTCAGACCATGGTAGAAATAGAGAGGGATTTTTGCCTTAATAATAACCACAGTTCAATACTGCTTTATCAAAGCATCTCTGAAATTTCAGCATGGGCAGGCCAGAATCTGAGTGTAAATAGTAATATTTAATATCTCACACTTCTCCAAGACTTTTCAAGCAAGGTTGTTAAACTGCTTTACAAATATTAATTAAGGCTTAATTAAGCAATTAATCAACTGTGTCATATTACTTTATAATTATGATTTATACTGCTCCCAGTGTGTGGTAGGCAATTTGCAGATATATGAATGAATCTTGTCCTGAAACGTAGAAATTTAGATAATGTGGTCTTTCCTTGTTAATCATGACCCACAGAACCAAATATTTCTCCCTGCTCATCTTCAAACTCTGTACTATGGCCATTATCAATTAAGAACAATATCTAGCCACCTCTGTGTGGGACAAGGTCTTATCCATGAAGATTTTTGTGGTGGATTTCTTTTAACCATCTTTCCCTCCCTCCCTCCCTCCTCCCAGAACTGGGAAGAGCTGCAGTGCCTATGGCTATGCAATCCAGGTATTTACAGCTTTTCTGAGATCTCTTTGTTCTGTCACACCTTGGGAAACACATTCTAGGTAATGCTCTACACCACTGGCATAACTTTAAAACATTTCCAAGACTGTTAACTGTGTTGCAGTGTGACTGGCCCTGCTCAATAACATGGCTACCATTCAGCAATGTAAACTCCCTATCTCTGCAAAGGGCTACCAACCTAATTTAACAGTGCTGTGGAAATAGCTGCACTTTCCAAGGAATGCTTTAAAGAAATGTTCTTTCATAGCTTCCCTCTTTAGTAGTCCCTGAAAAATATAGCTGACCTCATTCTTATGAACTGATCTTTCACACAAAAGTTAGCACAAAATACTGCTCATATAGTATTGATTCTTTCTACAGTTGATAAAATAATACATATCAAAGAACACTCACATGAAAATGTTGCCTGAGATTAAAGAAGAGGGAATAATTTTATGTAATATTCACAACAAATAATTTGGTGAGTTCTATTCACATGATGTAGTTTTTGAAGAGATAGTATGGAAATTTTTTCCTCTAATCTAAGCACCAAGTGGCTCAAACTGACTGTTCAGTGTCCCAGAAATGCATAGTTCACAGTGCACATGTCCAGGGGTGCAACGCATGTGTGGGGTCACAGCCGCATGATAACACTGCAGCTGTCCTTCTTTGCTTGCCTGAAAAGTGCCTCCCACTACTGAAAGTTGATAGGTCTATTTCTCATTGTTGTGTTTTTTTTCATGGGATCACAACTGTTCTTCAGATACAAGTAATCCAATAAGAGATTTCTTCTAGGGCTATGAAGACTAGCTTAATGGAGATAGAATTCAACTGTGACTAGAAAGAAGGGTTCATTTCCTCATCTGGCTTAGATTTCTAAAATCATTAGCCTGCTATTACCTAATATTTATCAAATATTAAGCTTTTGCTTTTATTTATAAAACATTATTATTTATTAAAAATTAAGCTTTTACCTTCAAACCACAGACCTACAAGGCACTGTCGGGATGTGGTGAAAATAGAATTCATTTGTGATTGTGAAGCTTTCTCCTATTACCATGATGTTGAAGGTCACACAAGCGAAACAAATTAAAAGGCCATTTCTTCTAATTAGTATGCATCTTTACCACTTGCTATTAACATTTTTTCCTTAAAAAAAACCAAACCAAGCCAAACCAAACCAAACCAAACCAAACCAAAAACCCTCAAACTGGTAAGACATTTACCATCTTACTTAAGTGCCATACAAAAAACCTTGGTATTTTTAAGAGGAGTTAATTGTATTACATGGAATAGATTTAGATGTGGTTAAATAACAATCTGTTAAAGGCTCCTATAATTTTAACAAGGCTGAAAACACATGAATGAAAAAATCCTAAATATGCACTAGGACTGGTAATGATATCAGTCTTCCAATAAAGGGAGTCTGCATTTGTACCCTAATTATATTTTGAAATGTTAGGCTCTAATCCATTATTAAAATAATAAATAGAATATTAAATTTTTTTCACAACATTCTTAGGAGTAAATCTTCTGGATATTAACTACCCTTGGTGTTTGCATTGAGAGATCTGTATGCACATTTGAAGAAATAAGCAAACTGGCTGATTTTAATGGATTTGAATGGAATCCTGAGGAAGCAGAAATTGAAGCACCTTTACTGGTGCTCATAGGAGGAAGAAATAAAAATAACAAAACTGGTTACAAATCTCAACTCATATTCTATTTTAAAGCTAAAAAATTCCTGCGAATACTGGACTGCAACTGCTGGATGATATACATGAACTAGGTAATTTTCTACTATGTACGCTATTTCTATGAACTTCCTTAGGTACCCTTCTTCCTCCTTTTTTTATAAAGAGCAAAATAATGCAGGAATTAAGACAGGAAGCAGAGGATTTGAAACAATGCACTTGAAATCCCACAGTTTTACCTTTCAGGGAGAAAGAGATGAACTGAACTAAAAGAGAATTAGTACGTTCATGATTTCTAGGAAAATTCATGCATATGTCATTTTATATGTAATACATTATTTTTTGTTTTGATTCAAAGAGGTAACTATTACTACTAAAATATTCCCGCTTAGTTAACAAGATATTTTGATGGGCTTTGAAAACCTAAAGGTAAAAGGCTGAAAGTCTATCATGAACATCAGGACATAGAGCAGATTCTCTAGCAGATTAACTGCCTTGATAAAATGAGATTATATTTCTTCATGCCTGTATACAGGCTGTTCGTGTTCATGGGTATATAATTTGGCAATAGTGCCTGAAGAAAATGAAAAGATACAATTAAACTGTAAAACAAGATTTTACTAATTCTCTCAGATATATCTGTGTATCACTACTTCATGTCAGTTATAGTTGCAGATAAACAGGTCAGAAATAGGCCTTTTATTTTTTTTTTAATATTTCAAAACTTCCAAATTATGACAAAGGAAAATGGACATGTGCTTGTTGAAGGAAAAGATAAAAAATATTTTTTGCCTATTCCTAAAAGAAAGCAGCAATTGTCACCATTATAAGACTTACCAGTCATAGATATACAAAAGAAAAAACATTTTAAATATTCAATATTCATGCCAAATGTATGCTTCAAGACATATTTCATCTGAATTTTTTTGTTTCATTCTAATCTTTGAAGGATTCAGCCAAGTTATAGCACAAAACATTGTCTTTGCTAGAAGCTCCTTATTTATTACTGTAGCTGCTCTTTATCTTTTTACACTGTAGTAGCCACTGTGCATCAGCAGCTTTTCTGGCACTGCATTGTCTAGAACTGCTAAGGAAGATGTCTGTTCAGTAAGAATCTGTCTAGCTCATTATTCTGATATGCTCCATAAGTTAGCAGATCAATATTAAAAAAAAATCTTTCTGATATTGCATGTACTTTGTTGCTTCAACCATTTAACATTTGTGAGCTGCCGTCAGTAATTTCTTTAACGAGATTGTTGTGGTTTTCTTCTGGAAATGTAACTGTCAGGCATTTTACATTTGTCCCTACTAATAATTCCCCAGGCCTTTATTAAAGAGATTTACAGATTTCCTAAATCCACAGTCCTGCATCACTCAGATACACAGTTCTAATAAAATGATAAATTAGATTTTATTCTTTGCCTTATCCTTACAAATGAACAAATTAAAAATTGTTTACTGAGCAGTCTAGCAGAAGGTAACAAATTAAACACTACCGTTTTCCAACCCTTTTAATAGAAGCAATACAGAAACACATGAAGCAATATACAATGCTATGTTTTAAAGCACATTTTTCAAGTCAAATTGAAAACTTCTGAAGAGAAAAGGAAACCTTGACTGTAAACATGATTTTTATCCAAGACATGAGGATGGATGCTCACACAGTATTTTCTTGCAGCTGTTTTGGTTGGGAGGGTTAGGGTTTTTTTTTATATTTTCTTAAGAAAAATCGCTAAATTTTTAGTGGTTATCTTGCACAGTGCTTGCTATCAGTTCATTTTAACAGATACAGTCAAGAAAATGAGTTGAAGGAAAATATTATTGAAATATTATAACAAATTTAAAACTCCAGACATAAAACAAAGAGAAATGTTACTGTACTTTGGAGTATTCTGGTGAATAGCAAACATGGAAACCTGGATGATTTTAACTCTCTGTGCCTTCCTTTCTTCCTGAGTCCTTTCCACTTTCTCTCCATAATGCCATGTTGGAGTACATTCTGCTTAGCCTCCAATCAACATTTCAAGCACTGGGATCATGTTTGATATTGTCAGATGGCCTGGAAAATTAAAAACCCAATTAAAGGCTCAGCACGCGGGTCAGCTCTTCTGCATATCAAAAGACCTCCTCTGGCTATTCTGCTCAAATTGTATCTGTTAACAGCTCACTTTGCAGAGAGTGAAATAGCGCAGCGTTTATGAGTAATAAGTACCTTCCAGCTGATACATTTCAAACACAAACCACTTTCATGGCCCCGGCAAAAAGTACAAGTCATAATCAAATTGTCAATTTTTTCCTGCGAGATGCATAGATCCATTGTAACTGTGATTGTTAAAGAAGGAAATGCATTTTATTCACACATTGGGGAAAAAAAGATGCACATTTTCCCTACAATTAAAGATTTTTTGTCACTTTTCTACATTGCCTTTCCTTTACATTTCTAAGTAGCTACTATAATTGATTTTCGGGTTGCGTTCAGGTTTTTTTCATTGTTGTTTTCTGGTTTTGGTTTGGGTTTTTTTTTGGTAGGAGAATCATTTATAGTTTTTATGTAGTGGAAGAAATGGTTGAAGTCAATAGCATTTTTGTTTAGCTGGGGTATTAATGTTCACCCAAATGTTTATAATGTGAATGTGCAAAGCACTAAAAGCTTTCGAGCTAAATGCAAATTAGCAGAGCACTCAAATGACATTTTTAGAAGGAGTTTTCATCTGTCAATGTGGCACAATATTAACTCAAACTAAAGTCACTACTTCAGCTACTGGCCATTTGAAAAAAATTCATAATATACTAGGGTTGACAGAAAAGAAAACAAACTACATAAATATTTTTCAACATATATTAGCCAAGCAGCTGCTAGAAGATTTCACAAGAAGTTAGCATATAATGTCTCCCTTTAGAATATATTTTGAGTGTATGCAATGTCAAAAATCTAAATCCCTGGGTTTTGCATAATGCATTAAGGTCCACATCTGAGACTAGAAAGATTTTTCAAAGCAATGTCATGTGATGAAATAACAAATGCTTCACTCAGGAAAAAGAAAAATCAAGGAATATTATGAGTTAGAAAAAATGCAAACAGCTTAATATTCTGGAGTGTTAATCCATGGAATGCAAATGCATTAAGCACCACTAATTTAATTGGATTTTTTAAAAAAATCATTTATTTACAGCAAACAGATTTTTCTGGGTTTCGGGTTTTTTTGTTGTTTTTTTTTTTTTTAACAAATGGGCAACTGTTAATCATAAGAAACTGTCAAGTGACTTTAAAGATTAGAAGCTCACAAAAGCAAAAAATCTGACACTTATGGCTGGAAGTTCATCTTTTACCCACGCCCACGGAGTGGAGGTGCTGCACTTCATTGGTGATGTGCAGGCTCTCTCTGTGTTCCAGCCCTTCCCAACACCGTAGCAGCATGGAAGGTGATGCAGCTGTAGTTTCCATGCATGTTACCAGTTTGTGTGCTGGTACACTCATCAGTTTGCCCTTTTGGAACCATTAGGTGCAACTCACAATTTCGAGTCAAAACCCCTGGTTTGTAGTAGCATTACAAAATGGGGAGGAAACACTGAAATGGGAACAAAAGTTTCAGCAGTCAACCCTTCAGGATTTTAGCTGCTCTTCACATAATTTGCACATCTTCAACTTATCTTCATGTTATGTTTTCAGGATGAGCTGAGCAGCCCATATCTGTGGGGCTGTGTTTCTCATGGGGGCCAACGTGACTGCCTTTGGGCCCCATGGACCCAGGAACAGTAGTGGGCACCAGCATAAGGACTTTAGAGCTGTGACAA
>NW_020897693.1:25904579-25957079 GCF_003984885.1 Neopelma chrysocephalum
AACTCTCCTGAATGTGGATCACAGTACCCCTGGGAAGAAGTCTGTAGGATGTTCTATGCTGTTCCCCACCCCCCACTCCTTTTTTTTCAGGGACGCACTGAAAGCCCATTTTCACAAACAGAAGTCTCTGCTGAGTTTTGATGGCTTTTGATCAGGCACTAGCCCTTCAGCACTGCCGGCCACTGTGGCAAAATTGACCACAGCAACATTAAATTATTCTGACTCATTCTGGCTGTGCAACTAGGATCCATAACATCTGAAGACATTTCTAAGATGATTTCACAATACAGGACAGAAGGACACCTGAGCCCAAGTTCTTTATAGCTACTTATAATAAATGGAAGTCCATTAAAATCTGACCACCATACTATTTTTGTATTTGCATATCTGATTAGAAGGCTGTGCTACAAAATTGTCTGTTTTAATTGTTTACATCATGTGTTCTGGTTTAATAGCTTAACTACTACAGAGGATATTGCAACTCTGAGTTTTCATTCAATGACTGCTAAAAGCACTCATCAGGTATGAAAGACTGAAATTAAAATTAAACTTTTTGTTGACAGGAAGAATGAATCTCATAAGACCTTTATGTGCATCATGTTGAGTCAGAAATTATTCACAGACAAAAAGCAGGTATTGATTTTAGCAAATTAAGAAAACTAGAATATGTATCAGAACTTATTTAAATATCCTAAATACCACTTAATAGCATGAGCTGCTGGCTCTGCAAAATTCTGGAAATGCACCCTGCCGCTTGTACTAATTGGTGGGAAATTCAGGCCCGTGTCAAAGACAACTAATTGTCTGATGAAAATAGCTTGTTTCTGACATCAGTACATACCACACCCCTATATCACACAAGGAGGATTTCAAGAAGGTGTTATATATTGTCATGGTAATTATAATTGCGTTATATGTATCCAAGGTACAGAACTCATACAAGGTGATGGCATAAAAGAGAGTCTTATAAATGAGACTGTAGGGCATTTAACTAAACAATTGCATGCAGAATAAAGAGCTTACATAAAAGTGTATATTATGCAGATGTTAGAAACCTGTGTCTCTGAGAAGGCACTATTTTGACCATAATGCATTCTGTCATGTGAGATAAAATGCAGAGAACATTTACATTTCTCCCACTCACTGAGCTTCTACCACACGGCTTGCATTTTTCTCACATCAATAGGCATCTTTTTAAACATTATATTCGTGTCTGTCTCTCCTGATGGCAAATAAAATTCAATAAATAAAATACTTTATAATAAATATGTTAGATTTAAGAAGCAGTTGTGATAAAATGCTCAGGTTTTCAAAAATTATTTGTTAAAAACAAATAAATTTAACAAGACTTGTAGACAAGCTCAAAATATATTAATATATGGTAGATGATGCACAATAACATAAAGATTCAAAAGGACATTTGCACAGCTTTTCCCACTGCTTAACATACTGCTAAGACAAATAATCATCAGAATTTGGACCCACTGACTCTGTGGATCAGATCAACATATGACTGCTGCAACAGCATGACTTGCCAGTGCATTTCCAACCAGCCACAGCTACAGATAGATACTGAATAGCAGGGGACATGTTCAGTACAAAACTATTAACAAGTCTAGTGTCACTTGGAATCCTGTTATAGATCACTAAATAGTTCTATCAATATTAAACTCAAAGCAAATTCTTTTGCATTTACTCAACCAGACTGGTGTCCTTGACAAACCGAGAATTTGTAATAAAATATAGTTAGTGCATGCAATTTAAATGCCCTACTGTGCTCCTGGTAATAATCTCCTTTTAGGTAATTCGAAATTGCACAGTTAGTGCATATCATCTTAGAGTTAAGCAAATAGAAAACTTACTGCAAAACACTTCCTCAGTGTCTTTTTACATTTTTGCTTCTATCTTCTGCAGAGTGTCTATTTCTCAAATATTATTCCTGGCTTTCTTTCTTTTGCTTTTGAGAGTGCAAAGCATATAAAAGCAAAGAATCTTGCTGTGTAACTTAATTGCTTTTGATTTTCTACTTATTGGATTCCTACTTTTTTCTTAGTAACTACTTTAAAAGAATTCTTTTAGTGTTTTATTATTATTTCCTTTATGAAACTGCAAAGAAAATAAAACAGGTAATGTGCTTTTTGGCATTTTTAGAAATGCACAATAAGAAAGACCCCAGCATTGATTGAAAGAGCTTACAATACAGACTAGACTAGACAAGAGATTATTATTATTATTATTATTATTATTATTATTACTATTATTATTTACTTTTGTGTAAGATAGTTCCATAATGTCAGGCAAATAAAGTGAATCCAGACCTTTCCATTCTCAGTCCAATGGCTAATCCCAAAGCACAAGGCTCAAATATACGCTTTCATCTGTACATATTTTAATCAGGTGCAATACCTTACATATGGAAACCCAAACAACTGATGTATAGTAGCTACACCTATTTCACATTTAAGTTTTTAATTTAAAAAAAAAAGTAGCTTTATCATATTAGTAGTTAGTAGTTCTATAAGACAAATATGCAACCCCACTGAAACGGCAGGGTTTCATGAGCACTTGCCATCCCAACTATTCACTTTCCTCCAGTCATGCAAAGCAAGTCCCTTAAACCAAAGAATGAACATGTCTTATTTCAGATCAGATGAGTTTTGCATGGTGTGTCACAGAGCTAGATGGAGGAGCAGGTTGAGGATAGACCATAACTGCAGGAAAATATTAAAGGCTAATATAATTTTCTTACTCTCCTCTTAATGTGATGTCAGGTTGTATCTGCAGGTATGCTCGCGCTTGTGAACTGGAGATAAATTACAATGGCAAGATCCATTGCTGTGAGAAACTATTTTCTTCTACCTGCTAGAGAGTGACAAAGACTTCCTTAAGCTTCAGAGAGGCATTCCGTGTTTGAAATGGTGCTGCTGCTGCCACATCTCTCAACTTCCTCAACAAAATGCAAGACAGTGCTCTTTACCAACTAGTGAAGGCAAGTTGCTTCACACTCATCTCAATGTTTGATCTATGTGTGTACAATTACATATTGCTCAGAGGCCAGTTATCCATGGCAGACTTCAGCATTCCCCAACAGGCTTGACTGTTCCAAATGTTCTGCATGATCCATTGGCATTCACAAGCTAACCATTGCTCACTTAAGAACCAATTAACATCCAAGTTAAAGTGCTTCTCAAATAGATATTGTTTTCTTATGTCACAAAGGACAAAGCACTATTTGATACTATAGTATTACTATACTGAATGTAGTAAGACTTCTTGCAGAGTAGTTTAAGTATAGTTGGCTACATCTTGAGGCTGGGAGCTGTCTTAAATGACAAAATTCCCTTCAGCTCAATTTTTATTCCTGAAGTGACGTTAAGTTTAGAACTTTAACACAATGTATTAAATTTGTCAAGCCCTTCAAAACACAAAATTGACTTTAGAACATGAAATAGTCAGAAAGAAATTAGCTTTTTGTAAGTTTTTATATTTGTCTTCTGGAATCTAAGCCTTCAATTCTAACTTTCAAGCTTTAGTTCATTGGCACAAGAGATGGAATACCTACACTTTAAAATACAAAATCCCCAAATATCAGACACTTGTTAATACATGTCATTGGTTTTATTACTTCATGCAAAGCAGATAAAATATCATGAGATCTGTTATGAATTAAGGGTTTTTGGAGCAATGGCCTTGCAGGAATTGTCTAACATGATGATCTGAAACTAAGAGACTGATACTTTTAAAAATATGAAAAAAATCAGAACTTTATGTTGAAGCTCTTTATATGGGTTAGGCATCTATAGCACTGAAATGTAATATATCTATAGCACTGGGAGGAGTAGAAAGGGACCACCTGAATTGGAAGATGGAGGAGACACTTTACTCCTTGCAGAAGACTCAAAAACATCATTACTACACCACCGCTACTATGACTAATAGTTATACTTTAAATTTTGATAACATATTTTAGAATACTTCTTCTTAATAATACTAAAAGCAATGTTCCTATTAAGATTACATTGAGAAACAATATTTATTTTTTAATTAAACTATTTTAATCTTTTACGTGAAAAGGAAAGGTTAAGCTGGTTTTGAAATATTTTCCCCACAATGAAAAATGGCTTAATAATTACAGTCCTATATTTGGTGGAGAAGCTTAAATGCAGTTGCCCAAACTTACAAATGATAAAATAAATTTCAGTTCAATATAGTCCTGCATTTTTTAATGCTATTAAAACTTCATAGGCTTCAAAACAGAATAGATATAGCTTTAACATCTAGAAAAAAGCTCTGCATGTAGTTAGCAATCATTTCTTAATCTTAGAGACAAACCTGTAATAGTTTTAATACTCATGAAATTCTGATCGTTACAAGTTACTCAATCAGGCTGACTAGTTCCACTTCTTTTGAGATAGGTTTTTCTGATGTCTCGACTTCTCACTGTTGAAGCTCCTTAAGTTTCTTTGTACTATCATATGCATGTAGTGGAACTAATTTTTTCTGCAAAAAGGATTTCTGGTTAGAAATCTGTTTCCTTACCCTTGTCTTTTCAGAGTCCTGCTAAAGAGAGATAGGGGGAGTAGGGTGCAACAAGGAGGTCATAGGAATGGCAAAGGAGATGTCTACATAGGTTGCAGCTTTCTCTTTAAGCAATTGCCACACATTCTGCCCTGCTAAGCACCTACCTTCAGAGAAATTCAAACATTTACAGCAGAAGTCATTCCTGGAAAACTTTGGTTTTAACTAGTATCCAGTGATCTTAGGAAGTACTTAAGTAATAAAATCACCAACAAATATTTTGTTGGAATATACAGGCTGGACAAGCTTTGAAAAAGCACCAGTAGTAATTTTCCCCATTGAAACTAGTCCAAATTCCCACTGTTTTCCAATGGGACAGCAAATAGAATCATGTCTCATCCTAGTACTCATTTTAACATTCTTTTAGGATAACTGTCATTTTGATTATTTCAGTGTCTAGGAAAAATAGTGGCCTACCATGACTCTGCTATTTCATGTCTCCAAACAGAGACATTTTTCTCTATTTTAGTCTTATAAATCCACTAGAACACCTATATTTAGCTATTAGACACATAGTTTGGGTTTGTTTACATGGTACAGAATTGTACTTTTTAACAACTGTTGTTCCTTGCAGCAAGATTTTAAAAATTTTTCACATTTAAAGGTCTGGTCTCCGACCTGGATGACTCCAGTTTCAGTTCCCTACAGTGCCAAGCACACTTCTAATTAGATCTACAAAGGCATGCCCACATAGGATACCTTACAAAAATATGGTCTTTATGCCAGGATCTAGGCAAACACTGCAGTAAGTCTCCATGAGAATGCCATCAGGACTTTTCAAATACATGGTCTCTGTTGCTCACTCCTCCTGCCTCTATGAATCCTCCATTTCTTTCATTGTCTGTTTCACCAGGAAAGGTTATAGAATGTTCTGTTTCTAGGCCTTATTACAGTAATATTGTGCTAAATGTTAAACTTAATTTGAGAGATCCAGTACAACAGTGCTACTTGATCAAGTACTCTCTCTCCTGAACTACTGTATAAACAGAGGGTCTTGACACAGCTATGACATCTGATTTTTAGTGTAAAGTGAGCATGCTTTACACCACAAATAATAATATATATTATTTTCTAGAGTCTTACATGAAATTTTGCAACAAAATCCACAAGACAAATCCCTTAATACTCTGGTAGGTCCTAACAAGCAAGATTTGTACCTTTCCCCCTTTTCTCCAGCTGGCACCCATTTTATATCTTGGTTACATTCCTCTTCAAAGGTGCTCAGGGGCAGCACAAGGAAACCTGCTCATACCCTGAGGGCACACATAGTCCTGACTGCCCATGCCAGGATTCCCAAGGGCTCCCACCACCCTGCCCGTGGTCCAGGACCCCAAGTCAGCCCACAGACAGAAGCGAGATGACGGAAGTGAGACTGTGTGGTTCAGGGATTCCAGGACTGAAAGAAAATCTCTCCTTAAAGAGGTAGTGACCAAAAAGCATACACAGGACTAAGAGTCATAACAGCAGCCCCCTGTTGCTCTTAGGGGGAAGGGGAGGGGCTGGGTGGGAGATTTCTTTACAGGCTCTTTCTCTTCCGATTTTTTTTAAATTTTGTTCTTCATGTTTATGTTCAAGTAAAACCTAGCTTTGAAGTTGAGGGGTTTCGTTGTTTTACTGTTGTGTTTTAAAACCACCCTTTTTTGGCACCTTGGAATGTTCACTTAAAGGAAAAGGTTTTGGCAGAAAGCACTGACAAAGTCCTGTTGTGCCTTTCAGACCGAGACCTGTGCTGTGAAACAGAGTGCTGCTGAGTGGTTATTCTTCGCCTCGCTCCACCCTGGCCCAGCACAAAATAAGTTTCACTTTATATCTCCAACAACCCCACTTCTGCTGAGTTCCTCCCTCTTCCATGACACATGCTGTACAAAAAAGCCTCACAGGTGGCCTTGTGCAGTTGTTTGCATTTCACCTTCTAAACACAGAAAACTTACTTTTATGACGAGATAAACTGTGATCCAATGGAATATGCTTTAAGAACTACTTAAAATGTGTTTAATCTGGAAAATAAATCCATCACTTTTGACTCTGGCAAGACCCTACAATCATGTCAATGAAGAGTTTGGCCTGCTTAAGATCTGTATCTTTACATAGACTTAATAAAATATAACTTGTGAGAACATTTTCAAATTACAAACAAAAACAAAGTTGCAATACGCAAACATCTTCATGTTCGTATTCTTAAGGTCATGTGAAAATACGTTGCACTTTCTGCAAATGCAGTTAACATTAGAAGTCGCTGACAATTTATCTGAGATGAAGAGGTTGCCAGGGAAGCTTTCTAATCCCCTTGATTTTTATGGAAATAGCTAAAATATTGAAATGAATTAAGGAGTTATACACGTCATTCCTGTTATAATTTGGAGACAATGAATAATATATTCCAGACAAAGCAAAGGCAACTATAAGTAAACTAAAATAGGAAAATTACGCCCACAAGGTATTTAAATTTAGGAGCTGAATAAATTATCCATACATTAAAAGCTTCATATATTTCAAAGAAAGTATAAAAAAGTTTAAAAAAATAACTGAGAAAATGTAACAAAAAGCAGAATAATTCCAAATGTGATCAAAGCTGGTGTGGAAACCTGTTAAATGGATATCCTTGTTGAACAAAAATTATACAACACTACTTTCACAGATCTATTCTTTTAGCAGATATTCACTTAGAGTGTCTGCTGTTTTATGAGACAAGTTTTAATCTGGTACATTGAAAGAAATCATTAAAACTAAGATTTTTATCAATTCAGATTTCTATTGTATTTTTTCATCTTTTGGCACAATGGACATTTATTGCTTTTAATCAAATGTACTCTTTTATCTGATATTCTTCCAAAAGGACTTCCATATATTCTTCTATGATTCAGTTCACTGCATATGCTATTCTTCCAAATCTATTAATTAAAAAGTTCACTCAGATTATTTGATGAAACTCAAAAATACCTCAACAGTTTTCTGATGTTGAAAAGCTGATTCTTCCAACATTCATTCAAGCCTTAGTTAAAACTTCGTATACATAGCACTTCCAAACGTGTGCCGCTGCCACAGAGTATCTGAACTGCTGTTGTCCTGGTCTTATAACAGATTTTGTTAAAAATATCTGAGCAGAGCTTCATGTTTTCTCATTAAGGTGACTTCAGAATTGGGAATAGTGAAGATGCTGTTATTCCTGCTATGACTTAAGAAGAATTCTGCGAAAAAGTTCTTTCAGACCTCCAGTGAACTGAACTAATGATATATACTTCCAGTGAGGAGCAGACTCATCACTATTTAATATTACTATTTAACAGAGATTGCATTTTACTTCCCATCTTCAAATGAGATGCCCTCCTTCGTAGCTCATTCCAAGAGAATAAACACCTGCAAGTAAATCCAGCCAAGGCAACTGACACTGGTACGACAGGGACAGTAACACAGTTAGGTAGTTTTCTTCTGCGGGTAGTAGTGATTGCAGAATAGTGCCCAATGGACTGCAAGCCTGAATGGTCACAATAAAGGTGGATTTCAGAGACAGACATGAAAGCATATTACTGTCTTACAGAGCACTGACATCATCTGACTTCACTAGTTGGCTTCTGACAACTGCTTGTGTTGAGACACCATGTCAGAGAACTAAAAGTGAGTCTGTTTTCTTCTTGCAAATGGATCGTAGTCATGTCATTTAACTATGTGATCACAGAGAAATGAAGACTAGATCCATACAATTGTGGATACAATTAGAAGATATTTCGTACTAAGAAAAGTTCAGGTAGCAGATACATGAGCGTTATTTTGAAACAACTGATTTTACATTAGCATACCCTGTAGATTTATTGCTCTAAGTTTATCCAGTGTACATGCTGGGCACTTCCTGGGCATCTGCCTATGAAGTAAAGATATGTCACCAAACGGTATTATTTACTCTGCAACTAGACTGTGCATTCCTGTGTGTGTGCAGTAAGTGTGCCTCTGTGTGAGACAGCTTATTCCATTTGGAAAGCTGGTTGCATTTTATGCAGTGTGTTTTAAAGACATCTCCAAACAGAATTAAAGCATACCAGTTTGCATGCTGTAAATCAAAGGCTCCTTTACTGCATACTTATTTCACGTATAAAAGCCGCGGTTGAGCCACAACTGATGTAAGAAGGTCAAATCATGAGAGGTTCATCAGTATGATGTGGCCCATTATTTATAACTTAGTGAATGTTAGCTAAAAATCATTTAAATAGCACTTTACTCATTAACATATTTCAAGCTATCTGTGCTCAGTGTTATCATAATTTTGGTGGTATAGCTGTGAAATATGTAAGTCTTGCTTGCTTAGGAGGAATATTTGGGCAGAATAAGAATGCTCCAAGGGGCTGTGCTCTTTCTGAGAAAGAATAAACACATACAAGATTCATTATAACGGAAATTTTATAGTGTTGAATCCAGACAAGACTGATATATTATGCAGCAATTTATGCTTCTTAATTTAGCTGGTCAAGTTTCATGGAAATTTGTGGGTTTGTTTTGAAATTATATAGCTGAGGAGTTACACAGTAGTAGGTCACCAAAAAAACCACCCTTTCTGCCTTTGAGTATGACCTGACCTTAAGTCTTTTGGGATATGTGGTTCAGTCACTGATTGGTATTTGTAATGTGTTGTGACTAGTAAAATTCAACTATTTCATTTTGTAATAGCTGGTTCTTTACCTGCAAGTTGCAGCAGTGCAATTTCACTAGCTTTGGGTGTGGGGATTTTTGATTGATGAGTCATTCATATCAGTAAAAGTTCTAGTAAAACCATAATTATATCACTGTGTGAATTCCTACAACTTTAAAAGCTTTCCCACTCCCACGAGGAGAATTTTTTTTTACTGGTTGGGTCCCTAACATTGCCCTTTCTTTAGCGATTTGCAGAAGTAGAGGTTATTAATTGCAGAAGTAGGTTATTAATTTTGGGGTAAAAGTATATAAACTTTAGGCCTTCAAACCTAAACTCCCACTCCAAAACTAAGCTTTACAAATGCAAAGAGCAAAAGGGAATGTGGCCTCTGGCTGCAGGTGGCTACTGGCCTTGTCCGTGCACTGGCAACCTCAAGTTGCAAATAACCATGGACTTCTAGCTAGATTAGGAGAGATTTGGGACATATCATGGGGGCTTTTCTAAATAGTGAGAGTAAGAATATGCTACATCAACAGAAGGCAGGAACTGTCCAGGTTTTTGCTTGGGGATTAATGAAATATGCAAAACAGGGATAATCTATAATTTCCTATCTAAAATATCAGGCTGGATAACTGAATTGCTCAGAGACAAGGATCCTATATTCCCACCCCACCAAAAAAATTTTTTTCTAACATGTAGGGTCCTTTCAAGGAGTCTAATGAGTCCTAGGAAGAATCTTCAGGTCACTTAGACGTGGGGAATCATCTTTGCCTTTTATAAGGCTAGACAGTTTCAGAATTGAGTGTCATACTGAAGAAATTATTGATGGATAATTTAGAAAAGTTAATGAAATCGTAACACAATCAAACCATAACCCTTTGTATCTAGTATTTTTCTGCATATTCAGCGTACCTTATTCTCCACTTTCTGATGTATGTGAATAGCTAAATAATATAAATCATCATATTACTGATCTAAATGAATCCTCACCAGATAGTTTTAATGGTTTTAACTACATCAGTTTAGTAAAACTCCAGCTTAATCCTAGTGCATGATGAATTGAAGACAGGTTTTAAAAGGATAAAGGAGGGTGGATTCTAATTTTTACTGATAAAAAGGATGCACGAATTCTGCAAATCAAGGTGCTGAACACTCAGGATGCAGAAACTTCCTTCGTATCCTATTTCCATCTGAAGAGTCTAAAAAGAAAAATAATAAGTCTTTCTTCTTTTTCTTTTGGGAGGAAAAAAAAGGCAAAAAAGCTCTGTTTTCCTCTCCAGTCCATGTCACTTCTTTCATACATGTCGTTGCTTTGTTCAAAAAAAAGCTTTTGCCTTTTGCCTACGTGCCTTGTTTTCAATGCCATATGTCAAAATCTTACAGTCAACTTTTGATTTTATTGCCTATTCAGTACCCATGAGAAAAACAGCAATTATTTCAAGTACAGGGTATGAGGATTTTTTTAAAATTTCCATTTTAAACCATTTTAGTCCAAATCCAAGCCTTAAAAATTTGGTAACACGTATTTTTTGATGTCTTGCAATTAAATCATTCTGATTTCACATTGTTGTGAAATCAGTCAGTTGGAAAAAATATGTAGTAGTCCTGATTTGCCATTCTGAATCTATTTTTCACAGTTGCAAAGTCCTGGTCAAATAAATTAAATTACTACAGCAATATGTAACTAATTTTATGTAAATTAAGATGTTAATGTTCTGAAACGCATTCCTGAAAATGGTCTGTTTTCTCTTGTAGCTTTTCTTCATTAATGCCACAGTGGAAATCTAAAAATTAATTTCTACAAGACTAAGTGTTGCTCCCTGGCCTCTAAAGAACTAATTTTGTAAATCGTCTTAATGGTCATCTGACACTTCTCAGTAGCCCATCAAGATAAATCAGCACTGCTGCCTGTGTGCCAACAGAATGGGCAAATGTGAACTCAGGTTTTTATAAACATCAGATGAGCTAAGCAAGTTTTAGTTGTGTTGTTGGGTACATAATTATTGTAATGTTTTAGCTTCTGTTTGTGGCAGTTCCCTAACACAAGCAAAATTGATGCTTTAGGTTATTAAGAAAATACAAAGATCACCAGAATGAAAAAAAGCATAATTGGAACCAGAGGAATGCAAAGTCAGAAACAACCTTATTATTTGACTAGAAAAGTTCAAGTAACAAATGCATTCAGACACACACAAAAGAGGCAAATCTGAAAATAGGCAGCTAAAGCCTCAATTTCCACTTACGAGTTTCCTCACTTTTTCTGTCATCATGTCAGATTAGACTGAGAGAAGCCATGATTATCTTTTTAATTATTTTTGCATGGAGATCCAGATTGGTTCTATGTTAATTTTTTGCTATGTATTCTAAATGATCATCTGCAGTAGTAAAACAAAGTGGGTCAGGTCCCTCAAACGTTGGATAAGCTATTATACTGGCTTGAAGAAACACAACCTCTGCTGCTACAACTTTTCTGCAAATACCACAATATTGTATACAGGAAGGTAATTTTTTCAACATACTCTATCAGTTTAATGCACACCCCTTACATCATCACTGTGAAGAATGAAAAGATGAGAAGATATCCTTCTTTTGTATTTCTGAAACTCCCTTTTCCAAAGAAATTTTCTTACCCCAGTTATTTTGCCTACAATGAACTTGTTTCTCCACTTTTGAAAATCTATGAAAGTTTAGTCATTGGCTTCAGTTAAAAATCTGATGGTTTTGCATAGACACAAACCACTGAGAATCTCACAGCATTATTAACTAAATGTTACCAGTTCTTAGAAAGAAAATTGCATTCTTCCTAAAAGGTCTTAACCTGAGATCAGTATAAGAGAATTTAATTATTTTTTAAAAAGTAAATAACGTGAATATTAAAAACTTAAAATCCAGACTGTCAACACAAAGAATCATGAAGGATTTAAGAAAACCTGGAAATAAATTTTCACAGTCCAGATTATTTTTTTATTATGTGAGTGTGATTAAAAATGTTATTTGTATTTTTCAGCTATGCAAAAATATATATAGAGAGAAGATACAGTTAATCCACTTTCCATAGTGTGCAGATATTTAAGGTCATTGATTTAACCTTGCCTGAATTCCTAAAGATCCGTACCCCCACTTTTATCCAGCATGAGTTTAAAAAAGAGTCCTTAAATTCTCCCAAACAAGTCACTTCATGAAACTGGCTGAAACTTGAGAGTGACTGAAGTCAATATATTCTAACAGCAAGTTATACTTCTGAGCCATACAGGTTAATGAGTTACTGCTACGCATCAACTGAGTGTGATGGCTGCTTATTCACTCTTTGTTTGTGTCAAACACAAGGTAAAACACATTAGGTTAAACTTTAATGAAAAAAGGTTATGCTAATGCACTTTACTTTGGATTTGCCAAAGGCTAAGAGTTCATTTAGTAGCTCTTAAAGCAATGGCAACCTGATGAAATGGCTAAGCCCTAAATAAGAGAGATTATAATATAATTCAGTCACCCTGATTTCTGGTTCCCTGCTGTAATTATTAACCAAAATTCAGATTCATAGATTTCAAGACAATATTTATTTGTGCAAGGAAATATGTTGTCAAAAATTGAGTAGCAGTCAGCTTCATTCAATTCGTAAGTACAATGAATAAACACCATCTCTCCTCTTGTATTACTTCCTTAGAAATTGAGATCTGGGCCTTCATCCACCTTCACATGTGTGTCTAGACTTTAAGTAAAAATAAACTTCTTCTGAAAGCTATGGCTATTGAGCCTTGCATATATGTCCACTAGAATGAAGGCAATACCTGTTGCAAGGTATTGTGAAAAGCAGTGGCTGGAAAGGCAAAAATAAAATAAACAGGAGACTAGTCATGAATAAAAGATTCCCTTTGAAAGCTATTAGTAGTCCTTCTGAGAAACAGATGACAAATGGATCAAATTTTTTTTACAACTGACTAGAATTCTGAAGGAAAATAACCCTCTTGCCATCATGGAAGCTTATATATCCTTCAACAAGGATGAATAGGAAAACCTCAAAAATTCATTTTTTTTTTCTGAAAAACAAAGAAATTTTCTAAGAAAATTTCTTGATCTGAAAAATTACATAAGTGCTTGGGTTTGGCTTTAGTTAGCATATCATCTGCTGCCTGATTTAATTTGAAATATTATTTCTTTCATCTACTGTTTCTGTATATATGAAGGTTTGACTAGTTTTCAGGTCGACCTCATTTTATCCTAAAAGTCAAAGAGGCAGCATAACCACTATTAAGTTAGTATTTCAAAACTTTGTTTTAGGCACGTGATTATCAAAAGTCACAACCAAGCACCATCAAAAGTCAAAGCTTGTCTTCTGGTTTCTGATTCAGTAGATTTCTTGTACAGCTGAAGATGTATAAGGTATTCTCAGCCAGGCCTTTCATGGTTTATAGAATGACTGAGGTTCTCTGGTGGTTAGAATAGAATTCATAGAATGGAGGGAATCTGGTGATTTTCTTTTCCAACCCCTTCCTGTTCAAGCAAGGCTACTTAGCACTGGTTGCCCAAGACCATGTCCAGACAATTTCTGAATCTCCCCAAAGATGGAGAGATGGGAAATCTGTGTCAGTGCTCAGTCACCCTCACAGTGAAAGAGTGGTTGCTGATGTTCAGATAGTGGGAAGTGTGCCTCTGGTCCTGTCACTGACCATCACTAATAAAAGCCTGCCTCCATCCTCTTTCCATCCTCCCTTCAGGTATTTAAACACATTGACAAAATCCCTTATGAGCCTTCTCCAATTCAAACAGTCCCAACTCCTACAGCCTTTCCTCATAGGAAAGATTACAGAATCACAGAATCACTAAATATGCTGAGTTGGAAGGGACTGACAAGGATCATTAAGTCCAGCTCCTGGATCTGCACAGGACCATCCCCCACAACACACCATGTGCCTGAGAGTATCATCCAAACAATTCTTGAACTCTGTCAGGCTTTGTGCTGTGACCACTTCCCTGGGGAGCCTGTTCCAGTGCCCAACCACTCTCCGGGTGAAGAACCTTTTTCTAGTATCCAACAGAAGCCTCTTCGACACAACTTCAGGACATTCCCTTGGGTCCTGTTACTGGTCACCACAAAGAAGAGATCAGTACCTGCCCCTCTTCTTCCCCTCACAAGGAAGTCGTAGACTGCAATGAGGTCTCCCCTCAGTCTCCTCTTCTTCAGGCTGAACAGACCAAGTGACATCAGCCGCTCCTCATATGGCTTCCCCTCAAGGTCCTTCCCCATCTTTGCACTGCTTTGGATGCTCTCTAAGAGCTTAATATCTTTCTCATATTGGTAGTGATCTAGTTCCTTATTTATCTTAGTGACCCTTTGCTGGACTCCCTCCAGTAGCTCCATATCCTTTATGTACTGGGGAGCCCAGCACTGTGCATGGCATTCTAGGTGTGCCCTCACACTAGCCCTCACTAGGGCTCAGTAGAGAGGAAGGATCACCTCCCTCAATAAGCTGTCAAGGCTTCTAATGCAGCCCGGGACATGCTTCTTTGCTTGAAGGGACTCATTGCTGGAAAGGGCTCATTTCTAGCTCCACCAGGGTCAGCCAGGTGATGTCCTACAAAATTGCATTTACTGGTCAGGCCCCAGCTCTTACTAGTGTGTGGAATTATTCCTCCTCAGGTGCAGAACTTTTCACTTCCCTTTTTTGAAATGCATGAAGCTCCTGTCAGCCTGTAAAGGTCTGGACAGCAGTAAAACCCCCTTTCTCTTACTAGTATGGCAAATCTTCCTCCAGATAATTTTCCTAACCTGGGATTTCTTACAAGCACTTTCCCCTACAGCATGCTCTCTCGGTTTCTGCCTGAAGGGAAGCTGGGTGTAGCAAAGGGTGTTCTTGAAACCAAAATTCTCCAGGGGCCAATTCATCCTTTGACACCAAATAATACATGTGTAGTCACACAATATATTAAATGCACTGTAAAAGTAACAATGTTTGAAATTGGTTTTGCATCTAGCGTGAACAAGATTTTTGAAACAAGAACAGAACCTTTTGAAACAGGTAGGAATTTAGGAAGACTGGTACAGCAAAAGTTTTTTCTAGGTGGCAATGCAGAAATGCAGGTTGTCGTAGAATGTAAAATCTTGACAATTGCAGTCCTGTCTACTCTATAGCTCTATTGGAGTTCACACAGTGAGTTTCAAATGAATACAGATATGCTTCAGCATTCTTGTTCAGTATGTCCCTTCTCCATGGTGCCTTATTATTATTACAATTTAATGTGGTGGCACCTAACTGGCAGAGTCAGGTTATACTCCAGTGTGCTAAACAAACATAATAAATGACATGACAGTCTCTGCCACAATACATGGACTTCACTCTGACAGGGCTAGATCCAGTGAAGGAAAAAGCAATGATCTATTCTGACAAGATTCTGAAGGTGTTTAAAACAGATGGAAAACCCTAGACTCAGTATGAATGTCCTCCTTAACTGTCTTGAATCAACATGAGGTAGCTTATTTCATACAGACTGCCATACAGAGCCAGACCAACAGCATTTCCATACCAAAGTCTAATGGACAAGTATGTCCTTCCACATACTATGAAGCACTGTAAATACTTATTCTCAGAGTATTTGACTTGCCCGGTTTTATACCTTTTGTGGCACTTCCTGAAGTTCACAGTTCAGCTGTCTATGTCGTCTGGTTTCAAAGTCTGTCTAATGGCAAACAGATGTGACCTGGCCGTGCCAAACTTTTGGTTGCCTTTGGAAAACAGATACAGGAATTATGGCTGTAGAAACCAAAGACCACAGCTCTAGTTTGGAAGCAAACAGTCCTTTCCTGATCTGCTTAAAAAATAATGACATTTCACACTGCTGTAGACTTTCAGTTGTGATTACTATTGTCTACTATATAGAAATAAAATTTTAAAAATTAAGCACTATAAAAATATCTTTAATTAATATTCATATGCCATGCCTTACTTAGAGTCACACTGTGCACAAGGATGTTTCCTCCTTCCATCATATGTACAGTCTGAAAGCCAATCTTATACCAGCACACCAGACTGTCTCTGAATATTTTGGTATTTTCTTGTTCACTTTCTATATAAGATATCCAGCTGGTTATGGACAGACTTCATAAAATGTGGGACATTATTTGTAAGTGACTACAAGACTAAAGCACTGCTATTATTATTTGTTATCATAAGAGAAAATATGTGTTTATGTCTTCGTACTGATGCATTTGGAAGTAAATATTACATAACATTACATTATATGCATTAACACTATGTAAGATCAAGAATCTTTAATAAATTTCCCTGCTTTGATACTGAAAAAAAGAATTTCTTTTATGAACAAGAGCATAGCAACGGCTTTTTTCACAAAAAAACCATTTTGCATAATGAATTCTCTAGATTCTGCTATTGTTCAGTGAAGTACACACTCATGCAGAGAACTGCAGGATGGAGATTTCAACAGGAAAATAAGTTAATTTATGACAACAGCTAAGTAATAAAAGAAAAGCATATGAAAAATATGGAAAAACTCTGTCTGAGCACCATGCCTTTCAAAGAAATGAGACTGAATGAGACTACAAGGCAGTATAGTCTTTTGTGTTTACTGGAATTCTGGATATAGTGATAGGCACCAGAGTAAGAAGCCTACATTAGCCTTGTCAGTTTTGTTAGTCTTACATAGGATAGAGTGTGCACACTCCTATGCTTTCAGATCTAGATGTAGCCAGATTCTGCTCCGTATTTCTTGTGTGAGACATCCTATCCCAGTGAAACCAACACCATACACTTTTGATTGTTCGTAGTGATTGCAAGAGATTATAAACTTTGTACAGACCTTAAATGTCACCATTACTGAATACAAAGCGAAAACATTTTCACAGATGAAAAATGCCATTAGAATAGCAGTAGTGAATTCATCTGGTAGGATGAATTTCTCTTATATGATTGCAAAAGGAATCTACTTTCCTAAACCGGTAAAGGGAAGGGACAGTCAGTCTGAGATTTACACCTGATTTGTGCTATAGTCATCTTTGAAATTAAGAAGTGTATCCTTGCATTTCATTAAATTCTGGCTAATGAGATAACTGTCTTCCCAAGGAGGGAGTGATGAAGTACTCATGCCATAAAGCATAAATTAATGCTGCAAGGTTAAACACTGGAACTAACTCATGTTTCAACAAAAGCCCCTACCAGCAGTTAAATTAACTGACATAAATACCATAAAATCTGTCTTTATTTTAGTCTCAGATGATGCTTCTTTTTACACCCTTGCTTTCAGTTTGTATAACTCATTTTTGCACATTATTGCATGCATCATTTGCCATTTAAAGAATCAGCTACAACTGAAAAAAGATTTAAGAAATCAAATACTGGGGGAAAAGAACCTGTAGGTATGAGGAATACCCATATCATACTGTATTCTGCCTGTACTCTTTAAAGAAAATACCACAATAGACAACCATAGTTCAAAGAAACAGTTAATTATGTTGAAAATAGATGAAAGAAATGTACTTTTTCAGGTTTTTGATAGACATTTTGAAAAAAAAGCTAAGGAAAACCTGTGGTGATAATAGGTTTGATATATATTCTGGCAAAAAATTATATCACATTAATGAGGTGGCTTAAAGGGCTCATGCATTTTGTAGGAGGCATTTCAATGTATTAGTATAATTAGCAGTGATGAGAAAACTGTTTGGAACTGAATTACCTCTCACGAGTTCATTTGAGCTATATGAAATTACACCATGCAAGAAAGAAAATTATGGAGCCATCCAGAGAGAGTTCATGCCTGATTTGATCATAGTCACTAATTGGATGATCATTTTCGTAAAGCTTTTCAAATGGTTGGCAGTTTCTACCTCTCATTTTTTTTAATGGACTAGCTCTTTATTTCTTGCACTAAGCAACCAAACATACATTTATTCAAGATTTTGGTGTTTCCACAGGGACCTACAGGTGTAATTGTCACAATCTGAGCAACCTTTATCCCCTAATTAGCTGCTTTTTGGGGACCCCTGATGAGAGTTGCTGTTCTTGTTAACAATCTTAGAGAATACCTGATGAGTAAGACTCTCCAAAGTCTGATGCATGTCAGCAGATACCATATGACAGCAATTTAATGAAGTTAAAAACTGACTTGATTCTGATGGCTGGAATAGCATCTGTGTTGTATAGCTTTTGATTTCTGTTGGTCTATTTTTTTTTAACATGAATTGGGTGTTCTGGGGAAGAAAAACAGAAAGGTGAAGTATACAGGAAGGAAAGCTTATTAATATAAACACTTTATGAGCCCTTTTTCTGTCCTTCCTAATATCCAGTAACACTGAGCAAATTAAAATGGTGCTAACCTTCTTCATATATTTTAAGTTAGATGTCTAATATATAAAATACTTTATTTGAGAGTTATTAAGCATTTAACTCAGATATGTTTTACCAGTTTTTTACCAATGGTCTTAGTGGTTTTTCTGTTGGTTTTTTTTGGGTTTTTTTTTTTGTTTTTTTTTTTTGTTTGGAAGGGGTTTTTTGTTTGTTTTAATTATGTTTTCCTTTCTTTAGTGCAAACATTTTGCAGTAAGATTTAGACAAATAATATATCTGGGTTGAAAAGTCAGGAAGGAAAACAGAAGAGGAAGGGCTTTACAGTCTCTTAAAAGAAAAAAATGGAATGATAAGTTAAGAATACTTTAAGAATACTTCAATTAATTCAATTTAAAAATACCTCAATTACAAGTTATAATTCAACGTTGGTAACCCTTCTGAAGTATTTGTGTGGACTGTTCTTGGAAATTTTTTTGCAGCCTCTTATAAGAACAGAGGTTCTTTCTTTCTCTATTTCCTAAAAATTTTCAAAAGCTTTCTAGCAATCACTTACAGAGCACACTAGCACTTATTTAGATGCTATTAGTATATAAATGTAGACCTACATAAAAATGTTACCATTACATGCAGTATTCTATGTTCATATAGCTCTCATACTCCAGCAGATTTTACAGAAACATGAATAAAATATTATTTAATACTTTCAAACTTTATTACATTCACTGAAATTACCTGCAGTGTCAAGATGTCTTCCCAAATAATCTGAAGTCCCAAAGAAATCCCAAGAAAAACAGTATTTCATAAATGTCTCTTAACTGAGTCACGATTTGAAACACATTGTTTACAAGAATTTTTAGTAAGATTCTGGTCAGCAGGTTATAGATTGTAATGACGCAAAAGCCTAGAAGAAATTTACCACTGGTTCAATACAGGAAGAACATATGCGTTCAGAAGTATGTTTGTAGAACATATACACTCTGCTACTGTTTTCATGGTAAATAGAAGAACAACTGGTAGTACAAATGCCTTATTTGATGTTGTTCCTCCCTCTAATCTAGCAGAAAATTGTTCTAGTAATGCACCCCATAGTCCTTTGGCCACTTTCATGTTCAATGTCACATGGAAGACAAAAGCAGCACAGCCTTTTACAACTCATAAAAATTAATACAGGGAATTCACTAAAGTTAGAAATACAGAAAAGTACTATTTGAGGTCAAATTGAGGTCACTGAGGTCAACTACAGTGTAGAGCTCCCATTTCCAAATCGAGCCATATTCTTAAAGGACTCATGTCAATGGTAATAACAAGAATGGTCATTTAAGTAACTTTACAGAGTACATTATCAATATAAAGTAAAATTATTGTCACTGATAAAAGATTATTTTTTAACTGCAACCTCATAGTAGGGTCGACAATTTTTATTCATAATGCAGTAATTATTCAACTAATGTTAATAAAATGGATTTTATAGAAACTTGGCAATATGATGCAATTGTTCCAAAAACCCACTTAGAACTTATTTCCACTTCACAGGCTACTCCCTATAGACAGTCATATGGACATTTCACTGCAGTTAAGTTGGGTTAATTTTTCACATGCAAGAGTCCTGTGTCTTTTTGCACAGGAAACTGATCGTTTTAGCTGAGGAAACTTTCAGCTACCTGAGGGTATGGAACAGTGTCGATTTGCAGATACTCTATGCATGAAAAAAATCATCTGAGTCAAACAGAATACTAAAGCTTGAAGTTCAGGTTTTCCTAATGGAAGAGGTTTATATGTTAAGCAAAGTAAATGAAAACTCTATGACAGATATTTATTTCATTAAGGCATTAAAGGTGGCAGGTCTTCAGTTTGATCATAGCGCTATTGGTGTAAACTCAGTTTCTGGAAGTTTTATTACTTCAGCTTTTATGGTCACACATAAGCAGTCTGGGAAAGAGCTGTAATTGTTTTATATTTGTAACCCTGACTGTTTATTCATATAAAGAAAACATTCCATAATAATTATGAAGATAATAATTAGAAGAGCAATGAGACAGAGTGAGGATTACAAAAGCAGAAGGCTCAGAAACTATAATCTCAGAACGTTGTTATTAGCCTCCTATCTAAGAAGGGACTTGATATACCAAAATGTGAAACACACACAGAAATCAAAGTTAGGGAAGGTTTGGTTGTTTCTGAAGAAAGATTCTTCCCAAAATTTATGCTGTAAAAATGGTGCCATTTTATCAGGAATGGGCTTAAAACAACCTTTATAGTCTTTCAGGAGGATAAAATGAAATGAGTAGGCAGAAGTAGGGCACAGGCCTCAGATGTAAATGATACAACTATACTTCTAAAATACAGGTTCAAAGGTGGTAGACTGTGGCCATGAAAGAGGCATATAGTTTGGAAAATTTAGCATATTATTTCCTTGAAGTACAAATTACCCATGGCATTTTCAACAATGAGAATTAAATTACTGTATTTCCCTTTAAAGGTTAAAAATCAACACATGTCCACTTGTTGGAAGATATGCCAAAAAATCAAACACTGGCAATACAGTCCCTTTAATCTGTTCATATAAGGCACTGAAGCGCTCTAATTTGTACAAAACTTGTAGAAGTCCCCAAGGACAGCAGTATAGCCACTGCAAATGTGTAAAGGACATACATATCCTTTGTCCAGGATTTGTCCTTTGTTAGCCTTCTGACTAGCACTAAAATCTACACAGTAACAGTTGAGTAAAATTTTAAAATTTATTGCTCACAATTTGTCATTAAAAGGTTAAGAACACAAATTTTTTAATGGTATTTAATTTTTAGCATTACTTATTCTTCAGGATAATGAGCTTCTTTGTCTCACTATTTTTACCAGAAATGCAACTTGTATCACTGTTATTATCATAACTTGAAGGAATACAGAAATTAATAGGAATGACTTGGTAAATGGCCCTCAAAACCAATCCGTCAGACTTCAAGTAATTTTATTTATGAGAGATCTTTAAATAAACCAGAGAAAATAGTGTGTTACTCCCTGGGAATATCTTTCTTTTACTGAGAAAATTATCTGCCTTTTTTTTAAAATCATTGTATTTAATGGGGGTTGGAGGGTAGAAACAGAATCCTTGAAGTCAGCAGTAACTCAAAGAAATATTCCTGAGAAACATTTCAAGCAATTCCCTAAGCAGTCTGACCCAGGATATTAGCCCTGAAGGCTTTTGCACAACCACCACTTTCACCACTAGTGGAGACAGCTACACATCCAGATGTTGATGTTGAAAAAAATCTGTTCCCAGACTCAGCATCTGCTTCCTGAAATCATCTAAGTCTTCTGTGAATTGATGGAATATTCAGCATAAGACAGCAAAGATGAATATTTATTTTATAGAATAGAATTTTATTTTATAGAATAAAGCCCACAACACTGTGTTTATACATCTTCCTTTCAATGGCAACATTCAATTCAGTAAAAGAAATGCAAAAGACCTCTCAAATTTTGAAGGATGTTAGCTTACAGGTATTAAAACATGGCTGTATAAATTAGGTCAAGAAAATCTCAAAGACTTATTTTTATACTCTGCAGGTGCTTTTTATGACTTAAAAAGCTACATTTGAAAACTGAATTACTGAATATACGGGATATTTTGCTATAAGAATACACTTTTCCTTTTTGAGATTAGGCATCTTAAAAACTCATTGAAGTGAAGAGATTGGTAAAATGTGTATGTTCATTTTCTATTCAGGAAATGTATTGGATAGATATTACCTGCTCCCAGCCACCGGTCAATTTCATAAACCAAGTAATTGTCTGTTTTTCTAAATAATCAGCAATTGTATTCATTTTACCCATTTTTAAATACAGAAAATGGCCTATCATTACTTTTTGCAAAGATTCTGCTATCGCAAACATTATATTATAAAGTCTAATATCTTCCTCACTGAGAAAGGTGCATTACATTTAGCATACTAATCAGAAGTGGAAAAAATTGTGTGCTGCAATATTTTTAGCCCAACCAGTGAAATCTCGAAAATTTGAGAAATATAATTCTTACAGCATACAAAGTCAAAAGTGATAAAAGGCAACGTTCATCCCCATTAATAGCTCCAGTGACTTCAATGGAATTACAGCAAGAACAAATTTGGCCCAGTCTCCTTAGCACAACAGACTGTTCACATGTGCTGCAGAACTCCTCCTGGGTCCGTGCCACAGCTATTTTCTCTCTCTTTTTTTTTTTTTTTAATGTAGACAAAAACTTAAAAAATTAAAAGGAGGAAATAAGGAGGGAAGGATCTACTCATATGATAAGGTGTATTTTTTACAATTAACTAGAATTTTATTCTGGGACAACAGAAGAAAATGGCAACTATGTTTAAGTGCTTGCAAAATACCACATTCTAGCACTTTAAGTGCTAGGGTTCACAGCATCTGTGAAGATGTTTGCAAAAGATTAATCCACAGAAAGAAACAACAGCCGTGGTCTTCTTAATACTGATGTTCTATTATGCTGCTTAGAATATTCCAGAACTACTTCTTTAAAAAAACCTCAAAAATCATTCTATAAAACAGAAAGAAAGAAGATTTTGCCTTTTCGTCTCAAGTAGGTTGTTTGCCTCATGTATAAAGCTGTTGCTCAGAGTCACATTAGATATTCTACAACTGTTGTTAATCTGTAGGTTAAATTTCTTTATATACCCCGCCTCAATAATTTTATCCTAAAAAAAGGGCAAACTGTTGATCAATGACTATAAAAAATTGAACGATTCCAAGTATTTGGCTTTTCAAACCTTCATTGGGTCTCAGTGTTGACTTGGATCTAGTCAAGAGGAAAAAAATTTAAAAGTTACACCTTTCTAAACCTGCACTATACTTTCTTTACACATTATTATATTATAGAGTAGCAGCCGTTCTTGTTAAGTCCAGATTCAGATTACTGAAATCAATTATATTTCTATACATTATTACAAGCTTTAGAAAAAGCTCTTACTTTGTCCTATGTTTTTTAGTAAAGTCAGTTTCATATGCTAACAGCTATAGTTAGGAGTTGTTTTGCAAACATATATTAGCTGTAATCAAGAATAAACTTTTTCTTACTCCAACTACATTTTAAAAACAGTACTCAATTTAAAGCCACAGGGAAAGTAATTAACTGTAACATACACTGCAGCTTCTCTACAAAGATACAAACTCTGGTCTGTGAAGTATCATTGCAGATATGTAATGTGACTGCATCACTTGATACTTAAATTGATATTTATATCTGTTTCTCACTTTGTCCATTGTTCATCATGTGTAACTGCATCTGCATTGTGGGATGCTTGTTTTAAAACGCGAATATACAGTGGAATATTACTGAGTCCTCATTTTATGTAAATTTATTTATTACCCTTAATATATTAATTACATAGTGTTATATTACAATGTTTTAATGGTTTTTGGCTCCTGGCTAATAAAATGTATTTTGTAAGAACTTTCTGGTAAGATGCATCCCTGAAATCTCCAATACAAAAAGGTCTAGTCCCAGTGTAGTAGAAAATAACCGCATTCTAATGCAAAGTTTGCTTTAGATGTCTTCTTCGTTTTGATAGAACATTGTTAGGCACAATCTGAACAAAATTATCTGATTGTGCATGATACTCAGATTGCATTAATCTTTAGACAATGTTGCACTCATTACTCTGTCAATTCAAAGGCTCATTATGGTATCAGAGAAGAAAACATAGTGGCATTTCCGTTATGATTGGGGGTGCTGGGTCTGGCAACGCATTGTTACACGCAGTTTGTGATATAGTTGTACTGTTTGTGGGCAACCCTCTCTATGCTTCTCGTCTTTAACACTGTACGGTGGCAATATTTTTGCTATCTTCTGTTTAAAAATATTTTACGATGTCTGTGTTGCTTTAAAAAAATATTAAAACAATTCTGGGAATTATTGAAAGAGTTTTATGTTTTTGGAAAAAAAAGTTTGTTCAATTTGTGTTTGCACTAAAGTGGTATTGTCATTCAAAGCTTCTTGACTAGATGAAGGAGCTTCTTGTTTTCCTTCCCAGATTCATCTTATCACAGAAAACGCACATTTCTAAGCCTGGACATAGCTTCTCCTTCAGACATTTGACCCACTAGCACCTTCTATCAGAGAAATTTCCACTCAACGTTGCTTCCATTGTATGATAAAAAAATATTTACAGAACTAAGCATTTTTAGTCATAGAGGCAAATATGTGCCTTTTTAATTTTGTTTCATTTTTCTGTACAAGTATACGTGTGAGTGACATGTGGCTCTTGACTGATATGCTGCATACCTGTTTCACTTGATTTTTTCCATGAGATATTAGAATGCCTGCCTAGCTCAATGGTCTTTTGTACCTCTGCAAATTTTGGCCAGTATCTAAACCAGTCTTTCAATATTTGCACTGAAGAACAGGAACTTCCTGATACATCCTCCAACATAAGCAGCCCTGGTTTAGCTTTCCCATTACCAGGGCCTTTTCTGTCTCCTTTCACTCTAATGGAAAGCAAAAGATCTTCTTCATGTTCTAGTAATATATCCTGAGGAAACTTTCTTCACAAACCCATTTGCAAACTCACCTTCTGCCCTTTTCTTCTGCTGTCTTCTCTGTGCTGTTGCTCTCAATATCTGCACTTCAGAGAACTTTTGTAAGTTGAAGGATTTTCCTTTCATTCTCTAAACAGATTCCCAGCAATTGCTTCCATGAAATAGCCATACACATACATATATACATTCAGAAAAAAAATCTATAGCTTTAACGGTTATTACTTTATTTACTGATGCTATTTGATATTTACTCCTTCAGGACTTTTAATCAAACAAAAAGTGTTCTTATGAATGAAGTTTCAGTGTTATGGCAAAGACTTGTCTTTTTCTTTTCCACAGTAATAGTGGTAGGACTTTTTTTCAGTCTCTTCACTTGGAAAAGACACCATTACCTAATGAGAGGGCACTGACAAGAATTCCACATTCCTACTGCTAACTGAAATCTGCCAAGACTGGCTTGTTTCTTCACTATGTTTTCTCTGCCAGAATTTTCCTGATTCTTTTTCCAATTCTTCATGAATCTATGGTGAGAACAAATGCAGAAAAAGCAGCATAAGGAAGACGCTTCAGCCTTGCTAAAATTTGGCTTAATTATCATGAGTTTTCCTTTTTTTTCATTCACCCTCCTACTCCTTCTCCCCAAAAGTGCAAGTTTTGGGTTTTGAATACCTCTTCATTTTTAAAAAATTTTCAGATCAATTTCAAGTTCTTAACAGTCATAAGAATTAAATATTTTCTTTTTGTATCTTGAACTGAAAATTGTCTTCTTCAGGTCACCCTTCAAGCTTAGATGGTGCTCTCCACACTGGAACTCACTTGCAGTAACTGGAGAGACTATGGTTTTAGCAGAACTTTGATTTTAATATCTTACCATGTTAATATATAACATCTGCATAATAGCAGTGCTGAAAACACAAGGCCTACCTATAGTTTGGAAACAAGTGAAGTGTTGCTGTGAAAGATGTCACATTTTTAGACTCCAGCAGTTTCATGTAACCCTAACCCTCTGTAATGCTACCTACAGAGAAAGGTACAATAATAAAATAAGACACAGACACTTTTAAAAAGCTAACGTTCACAATATTCAAGGTCTGTTAATTTTTCATTCAGAGAAAGTATTTTTAATCATTAGAAATACAAGCAAAAGTCATGGGAGTAGAACAGAAGTAGAGCCCCCAGAGACATCTAAGTGACAGGGAGATAAAGTATTACTTGTACTGAATATTCTCAGTTCACTTGGAAGACAAGGGTCACGTACTCAAACTATGCAAATAAGCATCATTAAGTCAATGGTGCTACCATTATTTATACCAGCTTCAGCTGTAGCTCAGCACACATTTCCCGATTTGTTTATCATATACTGATAAAACTTCTAATGCGTATTTGTAACAGGAAGTAAAAATCAATAGTCACTGTGACACTAACTACACACACAAACAGTGATAATGCAATACATTTGGTTTTTTTCT
Source organism: Neopelma chrysocephalum (assembly GCF_003984885.1). Taxonomy (NCBI): domain Eukaryota; kingdom Metazoa; phylum Chordata; class Aves; order Passeriformes; family Pipridae; genus Neopelma; species Neopelma chrysocephalum. The sequence continues at coordinate 25,931,081 of NW_020897693.1, forward strand.
GCCTGGAAGCACTTAAGAGAAAAAGGAAAGCACTTAAGAATATTAATCATTTGTGGACCATTTCATTAGACTGCAAATGTTATGGTGAAGTGACGTGTGAGTAGCTTGAAACTATTGCATATTATACGATGATTTACACTAACTGTACTCATATTCTATTTCATTACTCTCTGCTTTCATAAGCATACATTTTTAAAAGGTTTACAATGTTTCATTTGTATTTAAAAGAAAAATCAAAACAAAGCGTATGTCTCATTGTATTTGCATGTCAACAGTGCTATCACAGCAAAAAGATTTTTGCCCAGTATTTACTGGATGGTGTCACATGCTGCTTTAACTCACAACATCATGTACATTTAGCTGCCAGAATCAGTCCTTTTTATCTAGGTTCCATTGCCACGGAAGTATAACAGCAGGAGCTTCAGCTATTTCTGAGGCTTACATATTTCAATAAATAGCAATACTTCACTAACATGGGTGACATTCTAATTTGAATTTTAGGCTGCATGTCCTTAAGGAATATTTAATGTCATCGATATTCTGGTTTCAGTTATATTATTGATACCAACGGTGAGAACACCCAATCTTTCAAATACAGACCCACATTTCAAGCACAGTTGTTACTACTGAGGCTCATTTTTATTCTGGAAAAGGCAAAGGAGAAATCTAGGTATGCACATCAAACAATGTTTACGTAAAGTATCTGATGCTTTCATGAGCATCTTCACACTTGTTCTGTGCCTGGCTTGTTTGTCATGTCCAAGCAGTTTGCTCAGAACCACTTCTTCATCTTAGCTGCTGGGCCTCAGCAAACCCCACACAAATTACTCAGAGAAGATATCTAATTGGGATAAGAAAGGTAAAATTATAAGGTGACATCTCTACTTGTAACTGAAGTAATATGTTAGCCTGGGCTTGCCATACTAGGTAATAAAGACAGTAACATTTTTCCTAGAGGAAAGGCTAAACTTTACACAATGATTACTCATGCATTTCTTTCCATCTCTATAAATCCAGTTCATCAGGTATCTTTATCTTTGGACTGTGCTCCAACTTAATCCCACTGAATACCAATTCTGTGTCCACACTGTTGAACAGACATGTTCATGGTGAAATGACTCCACATATTACCCAGTATTTAACAGAAATTTGGAAATATTTCCTCTTTTACCTGTGCGATCTTGGATTTCAGTTCAATAATTAAGCAAAAATAGTTGGGAAGACTACAGGAGTAGTCCATTCAGATGTTTTAACAGGTTGCACGCATTAATACAATATCATCACTGAATATCCCTGTTTGGTCTTTTGCACACTTGGAGTCAGTATAAATAGAGCTACATTACCTGCTGGTTCAAATCCAGCTCAATATGTCAGACATGATACGAAATGCAAGAAGTCAGTACTGACTGGGGAGTTTTGTTTGTTTTCTGTTTAAGGGTCATGTTGAAAAGAATACTGTGCGTACAGGAATGTGAGGGTCGTGCAGCTGAGAAAAGTCACACACAAGAGAACAGGGCAAGAAGGAAAGCAATGATCTAACACTATGATAAAAAGTGGAAAGTGGTGATTTATGTTCTTTCTTTTGTTCATTCCTTCAGTTTTGCACCTGGAAATCTTTAAATGTGAGTAATGAAGTACTGATACTGAGCTTGTGGTGTCGAAGCTGAGTGAAAAAGTAGGATTTCTGAATCGCTTCCCCAGCTAAGCTGATAATTAGAAGGTAGCTGATTTGGAATAGAGTGGTTGTATTTAACTTTTAAGAACTCAAGCCTCTTGTTTTGTTTCATTTTTTAAAATATGATGATGATGATGATATTTAAAATAAACGATTCATTTATGTGTGGTATTCCACGACTGCTACTAACAGAGAGATAAAAATCAGTAGTAGAAAGGTAATGACCTGAAATTAAAAATTCTACTGTAGAAAGGGTAGGATTTTGCACAATGTTATATATTTAAATATAAAATAATTGGCATCTCAGTTCAATTACACAGCTTTTCAATCTAAGAGAGAGCAACATCCACAGGAGAGAAGCAAACCACTTATTTTCTCCATCTAAAGATCAAGTGAAAAACTCTGACTGCCATTCTTTTGATTTTAAACACCTCTTTGCCCCCCAAAAACCTCTCAAGCAAACAATTATTGTACATTTGTGAAGTTTTTATTGCTCAGAACCTTATTTGCATTTCATTATGGTGAGCATGAGCAGTACCTTGAATGACTACTTTCTGAGATTCCATTAGATTACAATTCATTTTTAGACATTTTTAAAACAGTAGTGAGGTAGTTTCAACATCTGTTGTTATTTTGCCCAATCCATTGAAGACTGTTGAATGAGTGGGGTGCATGACAACAGAAAGCCAAGGTGACAGGCTTAGATTAAACTAATACACCAACAATAGTATCATTAGTCAAGTACTAACAGCAAATCACACTTGTATTGAAATCTAGAAATAGCTGAAAGTAAAAGGAAATCCTACAACAAAGCGTTGGTTTGATAATAGCAAAGAATGATTTAATGAAAGAATAAACATTCAACATGCATTCACATTTCATATGAAGTGCTCTTGGCTGTTAAGAGTCAAGAGCTCTTCACATGAAAGTAACATGTTTCTAACTCTTTCAGAGATGATCAGCTGAAGGAGCCTTATTAATAGCTATACAGGGCTGTTGCATTGTCCTTCTGAGTCATCTATCCTCTTGAATTATTCTTAATTGACGTATTAGTCTGCATTTTCCTGCTGCTGTATTAACCAGCCTGAACACAATGGGTCAGATGCTCAGCTGGTGAGAAGCAGAAGCCAGTTTACACCAGCTAAAAAACTGGCCCTTAACATTCAAATGCTTTTATTTAGTTAACAGTAAATATAGAGCTATTTAAATACAATTCACTCTTCTGGTATAAATTGTAACATTATGTACTGTTCCCTCTCAATGCTGAGAACACTTTCACATGAGTGCAGAATAAATGCCACAGAAGGACTGCGTGAAGTAATAAACATGATACATTTTACCTGTAACAGAAGGTGCCTGTGGAGAATTTTCGTGCAGAACAGAAATGTATTAACAGTGAGACGACAAGAAACAGCTTTCTAGAAACTGATCATAAAAAGGGCAACCAGTTATCAGCCCTTTGTTACCCTCCACTGTTTATATTCCCCAAGACAACCTCTTAAAGGTTAGTGTGCCATCCTAACAGAATAGCAGAAGTTTGGAGCCACTATGCTATATGAAAATGACAGTTAGGTATGTTTATGTCAATTAACTCTGATTTTTGATGCTTTCTTATCATGACTGGTTTTCAATTCTTTTTTCTCTTATGCTTCATTTTAAGTTCATACATCAAGGGCTTGATTTTCATAATAGACTTCAACTTGTGACATCAACTCCAACTGAGCAACACAGTTTACTTTCCTCATAAAGAAGAGATATCAGACATGCAGAATAGGTGAATCCTATAAATTATCTAGATATGAAATGGCTATCACTTTCAGCTGCGAAAAACTCCTTCGTGGATTGTCTTTCTTTGCAGCTGGCTTATGATATTTGGCAGGGAGAAACTCCTCAGGCTGTAGAAATGCCACCCCATGTTCTGTTTAATTTCCTTTAGTTTTATTTGGTGCAAGTGGTAAAAAAAAAAGGGGGGGGAGAGTAGGGAATCACGATTTTCCTTTTCTTATTTGCATTAAAAAGAAAATTCTGATAGTCAACCAAAATCACTGACAATCCTAAATAAGTTTTCCCAGGCACCAGAAGGGCACTGAGAATTCTCAGTAGGCATTGCCAGGGATTTCTAAGAGCAAGTAGAAAAACTGAACAAGAGGTAAACAGAAGATCTTCTCCTGATAATATTTGCCCATCCAGCACATGACTGCAGTACCATAAGCCCAAAGACAACATGAAGGGCACAAGCATCCACAACTCTTGGGTATAAGGGGCAGAAGAGAGAACAAGGAGCTACATTGCAGCTGTAAACTCCAGGATCAATAGCTGTTCAGGTCTTCATTTCTTTTCTGAATATTTCCTAAAGGGCTTTTAGTAAAAAACAAACAAACCAAGCAAATACAGATTTCTGTGACAAAATTTTGTTTACAGGTTTCTGCTTTTCATCTTCTGGACTTTACTATGTTTGTGTTTTAAGAGGAAATCAGATATATTTAGGAAAAACAGACAAAAATCCCATTCATAAAGTTATCAGAACACTTGAACAGCACTAATTACCATGGTTAAAACTCCAATCACATATTGCTTTTTCCACCAGATCCTTGCCTTAATTGTGTCATGAAAGGGCTAGGTCAGTAAACCTATAATATCTTTACAATTAAACACATAATTTTCGTACATAAATATGTACCTCTGTACGTAATACTCAAGTGAGATACATTGTCTTGAATGTCAACAAATACTGATGGCTAAACCATATTCTTTCACATTCTTTTTCCAAGGTTCTATGGGTCCTGTGTACACCACAGATACATGGGAGTACTTTTCCATCACTGCAAAGAGTGTTGTAGTGTTATTAATGTCTTCTCTACTGTAGCCTACTTCAACCATGGTACAGCTCAGAGCAAGGTTGCTATTAACAAGCAAATACTGGATCTGTAACTGCAGTAGTGGTTTTACTCTTGCTTCTGCTGCTGGTGGAACAGTGGTGAGAACATTCTTGGCAGAAAGCTATAATAGCCATATACCTACCAAGATCTGGTTTAATGCCTTTATCAGGTTTTAGCCCTTGTTGTGTGGCAACAAAGCTATCCATGGGAACCTTAAAGTATTTGCTAGAAATATCAGGTGTCCAGACCAGGTTTAGTCCATTGTTCTGGCTCTGACCATGAAGACTTCCAAGTGCTTCAAGGGAGGTATAAGAAACCTTGTGGTAGAACACAATAAAATAATTTGTCAGCATGAAAAATTCTCCCTAGTTTCATCTAGAGCAGTGTATGCCCTGAGATACGCAGTTATCTCTCCAAGATTTTTCAATTTTCCTTTCTCATTTTCCACCCTTCTAAACCCTCTTTTTCAGTAATTTCAAGCTATATCATTTCAAAGAACTCTTTCTTGATAGTAAATTATTCTAAATAAAATTTTAACCGACATAAATATCTTACATTTTGAAAATAACCAATGTTTTTACTACAAAAGCAGATTTTTGGAAAAAGAGAAAAGAAGCACTCCATTCTTCCCAAATTTTATATATATGCCGTTATCACATTTTTAGTATTTATATTTAAATTTTTGTTGTTGTTATTTTTTTAAGTCCACAAACATATTCAGGTATTGAATTAAAAAACTTACAAGAAGAGAAGGATTGAATATCCCAACAATTCCAGTTGCAAACACAAAGCAATAATCAATAATTACAAAGAGGAAAAAAAAGGAAACAAAGATAATCTATAGAAATTATTTTGCAAGGATTGGGACAATTTTACACAAAACCGAAAAAAAGATATTTTACTGTAAGGTTTTTCTGGCTGTAACTGAGATGTACATATTTTGTAGGTTTACTTTGTTTTCAGGGTAAAATTGCTTTTATAATTGCAGGTGCATGAAGACAAAAATATGGCCCAAATCACATGTGAATTCTTGATATTAGCACATTGTTTCATGGATCGTTGAACTTGTCTTTCATATATATGTATGCATACAAAAGACACAGGGAATTTCCATGTTATATTGCAACTATTCAAAGTGTTTGCAGAGATAGTGATCTTTCCAACTTATATTAAAAACAATCACAAAGTCACAGAGCTGAAAGCATAAAATGGATCTGAGCTTTCATTACTGTTCTCTGTCAGAAGTTCTTGATGTCAGACACTGCACTACCACACTTTCTTCCACAGAAATAGTTTTCCATATAAGGACGTGTACGTTCCATGCAAACACCTCCTGGGAATTTTATTTCACAGAAAAGAAGTGGGTTCCAAACTCCTATTTATTTAATTTATTTTCATTCATTTTAAAAAGAATTAGGTGAACCTTAGAGAAAAATCTTCACACCCTAATCTGATAATCTGTTGTGTGTGATTGAACTGAGTAGTAGAAAAGGGAGGAAAAGTGGTTTTTTACCTAATCTTAATAAACATAGCAAAATGCCTTTGAAGAGAAAATGGTCTGTAGTTTTTGCATGTTTTTACTGTTCCCAGAAAAGACTTATCTATACCAGTGGATTGATGTTAGGATAATAACAGGAGGTAGGAAATATTGTGGGGTTTCGTTTCTTGGAAAAAAAGGACAGCTTTGTTTCCATTAAATACACATTTCACTATGCACTAGCTAGAGGACTGATTTTGAAGGCCATGTAAAAGAGGTGCAGAACATCTGCATGGGAACCTACTCTCTATCTTTTTTTTTTCTTTTTTCCTTAATTTGCATTGTAAGCAGTGGAAATACGGTACAGTGGAAGGCTTCCTTATGGGAAAATGAGTAAGAGTCTGTAAGTTTGTATATCCAAAGGCTGTTTTAAGAAGGCTGTAGTGAATGGGTGCATTCTGAAACCATCTGAGAATAACCCCAACATGAATTAAACATGAGAAGTAGTTGTTTTAAGTTTTGCTGGTATTGCAACGGAATGTGAATGATTGCTGAGTAAAGTATAAAAGGACAGCAGATTATTAAACACAAATGGGCTGGCTAGACCCCAGAAAAAAATACTAAACCTTATGAACAACAACAATACAGGCAGATGGTTGTGGCTGCAAAACACTTTCTCTTCAGTGATACGACTTTTATAATACTGTTATGTATATTTAACACAACTCAGAACTTATTGGTTTTTTCTGCCATGTTTTCTGTCTTTATCATTTGACCCACTTTCTTCTATAATGCTATATGTATAAGTAGCTGGTCATAATTTGTCCTGTCTTTCATAGAAAAAACAAAGACTAGATTTAAAACAAGACTACAGGTTACAACATTAGAAACCAAATTATGTTTAAAATCTTGAAAGAAGAAAAATTGGTTACACGAGTAAGATTATGACTATCACACTATTTCAAAATGATCTTGCATTTCTCTGCAGTTAGATCTTTCAAAATATTAAGAAACTCACTGTCCCTTTTTGTCACATCTAAAAACGGGGAGACATTAGAGATGGAGGTACACTTATGCATGCTTGAATAGACTTCTATGATATGAAGAGTTATAACAACTCACTACAAAAAGGACTGTGTCCCTAGACAGAGAAACAAAATTAACAAAAGCATCTTTGCTCCAATTGCTATTTAAATAAAATAAATTTAGATGTATTAAAGAAAGGTGTAAGCTGAAAAATATTTGCATGTTAATTCCACACCTTTAAAAGCAAGTCATTATGCATGTATATCTATCTCAAATATATTGCAAATATCATTAATACCCAACTACACTCTAACTTATATGTTGCTTGTTCTTAATTTCTCAAGGCACCTAGAGAGAGCTTATTCTATTTTTTTAAAGAATTGTAATATTAAAATTTACATATGTAAATTCTCCCTCAAACTGGGTCAAAACCTGTTGACTCCTAGAGGTCTTCTGCTTCGTAAGAACACCATGGCATCCTGTCTTTTTTCATACCTAAAGTATGGAGGCTGAATATGACAAGCAACAGGGGTGGAACAGGGAGTTATGGGGAGACTTGGCTCTGGTTGCTACCCCATGCTGTGGTGTAGTAGGAGAGTGGGTACTAGACAGAATATGTCATACAAAAAGCAGTAAGAAGGAAAAGGTCCCCTGAATTTATTCATATTACAGTGCATTTTTCTTGAATTGCAGCTGGGCAGGTGAGCAGAGAGCAAGGGTTAAGCCCAGTTCTTCCTTCTGCCTGCAAATATCTGGCAAAGAAACAGAAACCCAAAGGAAACTGGTAAAAAGCAGCATGAAATACTCAGAAGGAAGAAAAAACTTCAGGAAATCATTCTCCCCTCCCTACCATTCCAGTCTTTTTGAATTTTAGTGCTGAGTCTCTGTTCTTCTGCAATGTTTTTTCCAGGTCAGCACAACTATTTGTCTTGCTATAACCTCACAGTAAATCTGAACTGAATACAGTTAGCTGTTGCTACAGTTTGCCATGTCAAAATAATGACAGCATTGAGTTTATAACTCATTCTTATAGAGCATCTGATATTTGTAAGTAAGGCTTAGATAAAACCAAGTTCTCTATATTTAGCAATCAAAAAGATTTTGTTATGTGTAATGTACCATATAGTATGAATCACAGATTAAATTACAGGTGCACATGGCATACAGTTTAGACTAGTCACCACAACAAGTCTATGCTCACTTTTTATGATCAATCAAAATGAATCACCAAGCCACTAAATTTCAACTTCTAACATGCAGTAAGATGGTAATTAGACTAAACTAATTAAATTTTTATCCTCATAGTAAGAATACATTTAGTCTATGTGATGCGAGAGCCTGAAATTAGCTCAATTGGTTAGAGGACAGTGCTAATAACACCAAGGTCATGGGTTTGATCCCTGTAGAGGCCATTCACTTAAGAGTTGGACTCGATGATCCGACTCAATGTCGGTCCCTTCAAACTCAGAATATTCTGTGACTCCGGGTATATCTTCCATAGAACACCTCTCTTTTACAATTCCATTTTTGTTTAATAATGTTTTCAGTAATAAATATTAAATTGCTTTTTAAGACATTATTTACTACTTAAAGAAAAAAAGTCCTTAGAGGAACAAAGGAAAATTATACTCTCATCTGACTCTAGCCTCCTGGTCCAAGACTGATAATTGTTTGCAAACCCTATATTTGATATCTAAATCATGTTCAGTGGCTTTCATTCATGATTGTAGATTGATACAGTCCTCTCTGAAAAATATATTTATCTTTTGCAACACTCATCAAACACTAAATACCTAACTAGGTTGCAAGAAGAATCTTTAATTCCATCATTTTGCTCTGGTAATTGCTTTTGCTTCCTTATGTTTAACTAGAGTAAATGAACTATAATTTTAAATTTCTCTTGACACTTGCTATCTGACATTGTATAAAACACGAACAAGGTTGTGAATGCTGAAAAAGGTAACTGTCACAAGAACAGATTAAACTACAAGAATGTATTTTAAAAGGCTGATGCAAATTCAGAAAACAGTTGGAATTTTATTCCTTAATCAGTTTCCCAGTACTGAGGTGCCATATATTGCATCTGGCTGTTTGAGTAATAACAAAAATATTATTTTCAAATAAAGTGAAAACTTTAACATGGCTAGAAAAAAATTATGTTTCCTCCATCTCTTGCTGTTAGAGGAGTCCCACATCAGGAAGAAGCAAAAATTCATCTTCAAAACAGGCATGACTCCTATTTCTATACGAGATTGTTCTTTCTTAAAATGCTCATTGTTGACATAACATATATCCTAGGAAGTTAAGAATTCTCTTTTGACTGACTTTTTTTAGCCTTTAATTTCAGGGGATTTACATACTGGCTTTCTGAAATGCATGAAGTGTTGAGGATCAGAGATGGAGAAAGCCTTCGTTTGTGTTCTTAAAAGCAGCTGTGCACATATTTTTTGAACATTATCACCTGCCTATACAGTCACTAGAATTTACACTTGTGAACCTATTAGAACAGGTGTTCTCACACAAAAAGAGAACATCTGCCAGCATTATTCTAAAAATCAAGAACATTGAGATTTACCTGTAAGAGTTATAAATGCTGCCAGTAGTCACAACACTGTGTATAGTAGTAAAGAATAATCTTCACAGATCTCAACAATAGAAAAAAAATTATTTTTGTCAATATTACTTTTGTCCTAGGCAACCTATGCTTTTAAATAGCTCTTGTATTTTTTATTTGCACTTTGGAAATTAATGAAAGAATAAATAATTAAAATAAATGCTACCTACTCTTTCCAGCAGCTTCTATAAACAATCCTTTTAACAAGTTTAAATTATTCTCTTCCAATTGGAATGAATATTTACTACTCAGTTTTAAAACACAGTGCCTAGTGATTATATTCTCTTCTAAGATACTAATACACAGCTCCCATCCTCTACAGCAGAGCTGGCATACAGAGATCAGAATACACCCTAGAGGATCCCAAGGATCATTCTCTGTCTTTACTGGATGCTTTCAACAAGGAATAAAATACCTAAAATTAGTCTTAGCTGCATAGGTGAAAAAGATAACATCTAGATATTTACAAATCCTCAAAGGAAGTGACCTAATTTGACCAACAATAGCATAAATGTGCTCCATATATACTCAGACAAAAGAGTAGGTATTTTTTGAAACTAAGTTATGGACTACTATTACTAATTAATATAGTCCTTCAGGCAATAGAGTTCTTACATTTTAATTTTTCTAGGTAAATATTCATTATTAATGTTTGGAACTGCTTAATCCATACTGAAAAGATGTTTTTAAATAAACAAATGGTATCTACATTATCTTTTTCCTGAAACATTCAATGTCTCTTTTTGAGTTACATGCATGGAAAGTGTGGGGTATGATTTTGGTACTCAAAATGCATGTTATTCATAAACCAAAGTATTCATATGATAATTAAGGTTCTATGCATGCTGTACAAGAGGAAGAGCAGAATCTTACAATTGCAAGAAATGTATGTGCTTATATAAATGAATGAGAGGGGAGATAGAAAAAAATAATAAGTGATTTGCTGGAAATGTCAAGGAAGACAAGGGATTTTTTTAAGAAAATTAAATGAATATTCAGGTTGCAGGCTCAGGATAAACATAGGAAGAACTATGTCTCTGAGAAGGAGACCTAAAGGGATAAAAGTGCTGGGAAACTGAACACTGCAGCATCAGTTCATTGGATATTTTGAGGATACGGATTAGAACAATTTTTAGTAGATCGATAGAAAGGCTCACCAAGTTTATCAATGTAAACTAATCTATGTAAAATGTAGACCCTGAGCTGCTCAGGCCATATTACAAATGGATTTTCCAGTACCTATGCTGTCACAAAAATCTTGAAGGATTCTTCTTCAGGTTAGGTACCCAAGCACAATTAAAGTTTAGCTCTCAAGATCCTCAGTTACTGGCCAGATCAGCTTCCTATGAAAAGTTCAAGCCACTGTCCATTGCTTAAGACTTCCTCTTTTTGTGGCACCAAAACTCGTATTCTCAAACCAGAGAAACATTTGTCCAGATCAAAGCTTCATCCTGTGGTAGCTACTTGCTACCTCCCAGCCTTTGAGACATTGTTTACTCTTTTATACGTTAGGGCATTAGGAAGCACACCACCACTCTTTCCTTCGTGGAACAGCCCAGACACTGCACTGGAAATGTCAGAGACCTGTGTTCCACCCTTCCTATTTTTCCCTAATTGTCAATGTGTTTTCCCACATCAGCCTTACCTCAGCATCCCAGAAACACATCCCATGACCTGGAGTACACCTAACAGACACAGCCAACAGACACAGGCAGATTGTGCAGCAGTGTCCCATCTCTGCTTCTGGATCTTGTACATCTTCTGGAAACATCTTCAGGAATCAGTAAATGACTCCTGTGAATCTGTTGAAGAAACTAAGGATGTCTGCTGCTGCCAGGGAAAGGTAGCTTCGTTGGAGTGGCCTCTTCAAGGAAGCTCTAGCAGCATCTGTCAGCTGCCCTGCAGGTGCAAGATCATCAAGTCCCAAAATGCACTGAGGGAGGGACAGGCAAGGTCTGTCCTTACTGGACTGGGAAATGGAGAGTACTGTGATGGCAAATGCTTGAAGTCTGTCACTTCTGGCACCAGGAGAGAGGCTCCTACTCCATCTGCGACTACAGAATTGGTTTCATGTCCAGGTAGTAGACAAGGGACTTGAAGAAACATCCAAGAAAGCATCTGAGACTTCAGACTCTGCACCACACAGGAGTATTAGGAAAAGTCACTGAGTGATGAAATTGGACGAGTGCCTGCTGCAGGGAATGAAGGCCTTGTTTGCCTACCTGACCTGTTGCCTAGGGAGCCTTGCTGTTTGCCAAGGCCTCAGATCTGGGATGTCCCAGAGACTACTGAAGCTTGTCCAATCCTTGGACTATTATCTCTGTTGCTTTTCTGCATGGGGATCAATGGTGATCCAGGGTGACCCTGATTATATCAAGTGCAACTCCATGGCTCTGTGACCATGTGCCATGAGCCCAGACAATTTGTCCTCAATCCTGCTGGAAAGGGTGAAGAGTTTTAGGAGAAGATAACACACTGTGTGAAGTTAACAACAGGTTGGTCAGGTGGTGTTGAGAGCAGGGATTTGGCTTTTATAACTATCAGGACTCTCTTTGAAGATTTAAAACTGGTAGGAAGAGATGGGACTACATGCACAAGTGGGGGAAATGCATCTTTGCATTGACCATGACCATGACTGGCCAATCGCCAACCAGGTGTAGAAGCCCTGCATGAATGAACAAGGAACTCCTGAAAAAAATGGAATGCATAAAGATATCATGTAAGAGGAGGAACCTCTTATATGATAGGAGGATAGGAGAAATATATAGACTCTGAGAATGCAGGGATAGTGTTAGAAAACTGAAAGCCCATTTGGAGTTGAGTCTTGGGAGGGATGTGAAGAGCAGCTATAAAGTTTTTTTTCAAGTTCCACAGCAGCAAAATTAAGTCTAGGGAAAAAATATAAGCTTGTTATTGAATGGGACATGGCAGAGTGACTTAATGCTTTCTCTGCCCCTCTCCTTAGTGGGAATCCCATGTCACGGGATTCTGACTAAATGAGGACTTCTTTTTTGTAAAGGAGAATCAAGTTGGGGAACACTTTAACAATCTGAATGTACTCAAGTCTACTGATCCTAATGGGTTGCACCCAAGAGTGCTAAAGGAGCTCACTGATGTAAACGCAAGGACACTCAATATCTTTGAAAGGCCATGAGAAATTGATGGGGGTTTCTGAAGATGGGAAGGGAGAAAATTATATTCCTACCTTCAAGAAAGGTAGGAAGACGGGTGTGGGGAACTACAGGCTGATCAGGCTTACCTCAGTCCATGGGTAGGTCATGGAGCAAATCACATGGAAGCTGTTGTCAAACCTATTAAGGATAAGAGGATGACTGGGAGTAGTCAGCATGGATTTATGAGGGGGGACTGATGCTTGACCAACCTAATGGCCTTATACAATAGGATACCTTGCTCAATGAATGAGCAAAGTGGTGAATGCTGTTTATCTCAGCTCTAGTGCAGCTTTTGACACTGTTTCCCATAACATCCTCATTGACTGACTGGTCAGTGAGGTAGATCAAAAGCTGGTTTTATTACTGGGTTTGAAGGAATGTGATCAGCATTCCAAAGGTTGGGAGGGGGCATACCCAGCAGTCAGTACTGGGACCAATAATGCTGAAAATCTTCATTAATTACCTCGATGATATGGCACAGATGCTCAAACCTTGAGCATGTTTGCAGGTGGGAAGTGGTATGCTGTTCATCAGAGGAACCCAAGAGACTACAGAAATGGGCTGACAGGAACCTTGTGAAGTTCAGCAGTGGGTAGTGCAAAGTTCCGCTCCTGGGCAAGAATAACCCCATGCACCAGTACAGGTAGGGGGAACAATTGGCTAGAAAGCAGCTTTGCAGAAAATGCCCTGGGGGCCCTAGTGAGCACCAAGCTAACCATGACCCAGCAATGCATTCTTGTGACAAGGGAGATCACGAGCATGCTGGGCTGCATTAGGAAGGGCTTTGTCAGCATGTTGATGAAGATCGTCTTTGCCCATTATTTGGCATTGGTGAAAAATCTGGAGTGCTTTGTTTAGTTCTGGGCTCTCTAGCCGAAGCAAGACTTGGCCATACTGGCACAAATCTAGTGAAGGGTCGCAAAGACATTAGGGGATAGGAGCATCTAATACACAGCAAGAGAGCTGGAACTGTTCAGCTTAGAGAAGAAAAAACCAGGCCTTGGAGGAAAAGGCAGATCTTATCAATGTGTATTTGCTCAGTGTGAATAAATAAGATTGAGCCATACTCTTTTCAGTGGTATCTAGTGAAAGGACAAGAGGCAACGGGCACAAAGTGAAATACAGGATAATCTATTTAAACACCTTTACTGTGAAAATGGTCCGACACTGGGCAGATTGCCTGAAGAACTCATGAGTCTCCATCTTTGAAGACCTTCAAGCTCAATTTCACAAGGCCCTGAGCAACCTGCTTTAGTTTACCCAGATTTCAGCAGGGGATTGAACTATATGATTTCCAAACCTCAGCCATTCTGACATCCTGGTTTGAAGCACTTGCCAGTTTCTCTGAAGTGAGCTGACATCTTTTACCATGGCAGTTTTTGCTCTGCAGTGGGGTCACAGCTGGAAGGCCGTCATGTCTTTCACCAGCTCTTTCCAACTTGCTGTTGGTTGGTGTCAGTCTTGCATGCTACTGTAGCTTCAGATGGTTATCTGCATCTTATTAAATGAAAGAAACCCTCAGAACTGAAACAGCTGTCCTAAGATATATTTTTTGTCATTGATTTAAATTCTCAGTTTTTAGAAATGGAGGAAATCTACCTTAACATGCTTATACTTTTTATAAATTTCCAGCAGATGGTGAGAGTGGGTGTGTGTTTGATAAAAATCACATAATCTATTTGAGAACAGCGCTAAAAGAATAGTGTTACAAACACCTAAAGAGCCTTAGGTTAGTAATCTAACTCTTAAAATGATCATATGGGTGTTTTATTGCTTGAGGAGTTGAATTTTTAAGCTAGAAAAGTGGCATTATCATCATTAAAATTATTTTAAATTAATGTTTAAATTAACAAGAAGTACCATATTGAATGGGATTTGAATATTCCATGAAGCCCTGTGCTATTGAGGTAGATATTTTAGTTATCATCTAAACATTAATATATTGCATAAGAGAAGATTATGTGTTGTCTTATCACCACTAATATGGGCAAATGCTGTAGCACTAAAGATGCAGCTGTAATATCAACTTAGAGCTGGGAGTGATTTGACCCTTCCTCTATTAGTTATGCAGCTGAAATAAAAAATAAATTTACACAAAGGCTAGAAAACATCTTTTTTCTTCCTGATGTTACCTTAATTATCAGGTTGGTAATGAGTTTGACTTCAATTTCCTTTTGATTTTTGTAGACACGAGGATCTTTCCTTACTTGCTTCAATTCAACAAGCAGTATGAAATTGGTAATGTGTGTTTGAATTGACCACCCCAAATGTTAGAGTTCAGAACTTGAGGTGATTAAAGGTAACTGAAGTCAGCCATGTACTGCATGCTGTGAGGTCCATAACACTGTTTTATGTCATCTTTATACCTGAGCTGAGATTTGCCTTTCATCATGAGCACATGGAACATAAGTCTTATACACTGTAGTGCTTCCAAGTTGCAGAAGTAATATGAATCCTGTACCTTCATTCACTTCCTTGCATACATGAGCTAGCTATTGGGTTGTATGGAAGTGGGTAGAAGTAAATAAAAGTGCTGAAGAGGCAAGTTCAACACAAGGTATAAGAGGTAGCCAGTGGAATATGTGTAGCAACATATTTTGTAGTGCCCAGCAGAAAAGAGGACATTTTGTTGTTATCCAGTATTTTCCCATTATAGTTCTATCAAACTCATAATATAAAATGTACCATTAGGATTCATAAAAGATTTCTTTCAACAGGCATTTCTTATACTTTATAAACAATTCATTTGGAAAAGAATGTCAAAAGAGTAAGTCTTACATGATATTCATATATCACTTGCTGGTGGCTTAGACTTTAAGCTCTGTGTCTGACAAGGGAAGTGATACAAATACTATCCTCAGTGAATTAGTTGAAAGAAAAAACAGAGAACACTGTGGGAGGACAGAGGGACAGAGTCTGCTTTTTTTTTTTTAATTGGAGGGATCAGATCCTCAGCTAGTCCATTAAGTCAATAAAGCTAGTCTCATAAACACCAGCTGAAAATTTTGGCTTTTGCCTTAGTGATGTATCTTCCTATTCTGTAGTGAGACATGTACTAAGAAAAGGCTTGGAAAAGGTTGACTGAGTGAGTCGACTCAAGAAATTGGAAAGCAACATGGGGAAAAAATCCTCAAAAATAAGAATAGCAGGCACACTCAGAAGGGCTTGCACTGAACAAACTGAGCAGATGATAAGAGATTGGAGAGAGGGCCTTGGCTAGAGACAAGGAAAGACTTAAAGATGAGGAGCTGAGCTATGCCCAAAATACAAGCTAAAGTGAGTGGAAGGCTTTGTAAAGGGAACTGACATGATCAGAGTAAAGAAATTTTTTATAGAGTAAAATCATTTTCCATTTTCAACTGCTTAGGGTTTTTTTCTCTTAAAATGTTTTGCTATGCTATGCTTATTTGCTGACTGTTACAAATTTAAGGTTGTGTTTCTTTCTACTCTGTCCCTCCATCCATCAGTCAAGCGGTAGCAGTTGTGAGACAGAACCTGGGAGAGTGAAAAAAAAAAGCAGTTTCCTCTTAGACAGCAGAAGGGGCAGCAAGAGGGGCACAGAACAGATGAGAAAACAGCCAACTCATTTACAGATTTTCTCATTTGAGGTTCTTGATACAAAAACATTCCTGGTTCTGATGTGCAGACTGAGGCTTGTCTATATATTTATAAAATTAAGTGAAGTGCAAATCACACTAGAAGATTTATGCTAACGGTGTTTCTAAAACACACTAAAATGAGTAGAATGTATCACCAACTGCTTCTTGCAACTATACTTCTTCCACAGAAACATTTTTAATAGTTAAGCAAGTAAAATAAAACAATAGTCCAGTAGCTGAACCTAATACTTCTGGATCTAGTATGGTGCCTTGCCACAGACCCTTCCTGACCTTAGCTCTTCCCCAGTTCTCACAGAGATGAGACATCTAATTCAAAAACAGTGTTGTTGAAAACTCTTGCTTAGCTGCTTCTTTACCCTCAAGATGCCTGCAACGCATGTGCATTCTAGCTTTAGAGGTTCTCTGGGTACTTGCATTTGTGATTTTGTGGTGTTCCCAAATTAACAGGACTGAGGATCCTGTCACAGATCTTGTATTTAACCCTTACTAGAATTCAGAAACTAGAGGGTCATCCACCTAGGATGACTGGAAGGCTCCATCTGGTTCTGAGAGTGCATCAGAAGACCAAACCTCAACAAATACAGCTGCAGTTGCTATTTTAAAAAACAGAGAGAGGACATGTCCCCTTTTTACGATAGTCCAGTGGTGGGGGGTCTTGTCGAGACATGTGAAACACAGATTTAGTTTTCTTCTCTTCCTGAGGAAATTCAGCTTTTCATTTCCCACCTCTCAAGAGTCATTTAATCTCCTGGCTAGAGCTTATTTTGGGTGGGAACATTCTTCACCTCTTCTGCTGAAGCAGTGCTGCTGTACAGAAAAAATTCCAGAGGCACTGCCTGTGGAAGCCTAACTCCCACGTATGCTTTAGGGAATCCCATTTGTGATTCTGGAGCATACTGTGGGAAGAAAATCTCTCAGCATTAGGCATTGGGGAGGGGTGGGGTGGGGAGCGGGAGGGATGGGGGTTTGGACAGTTTTATCCTTCTAAGTCCCGTATTAAACCTGCTTTAATTGTAACTTACCTAAAAGAGCTGTTGTGAAGATAAATAAACTGAGAGTTCAGATACTGATATAGTGAATGCAGAACAAGTATTTTTAACAGAATGTGCATATATGGGTTTGAATTTTATGATTCATGCCACAAAATTATGAATATGCATGGAAAAGTTACTGTTCATAGGACTTGCAATACCAATGAAAAGATACATTCATTAATAAAACATTGGAAGAGGAAATCAAGTAGATTTGACATTTTTAATGGGAAATGGAAAATTATTATATTTTCATTTAATCAGAACATTTTACAACAGAAGAAATTTGGATTAGGTATTGACAGAGTGTCACCTGATAAAATGTGTGGTGAAGTTTGAGCAGCAGATGTCTCACCCAGGGACGCTTCCCTGAGGAAACAGCAGGAACCTCCTGTACACTCACTTTGCCTGGCATTCATCTCCCGACCAACTGCCAATTTTAAACTATAGCAAGTCTCTCAGTTTATAGTCCTTTCAAGCTAAAATCTGTTACATTTGGGGAAAAATAGCAATACTTATGTAAATCAATAATTGCATTGTATGTAATACCGTAAATCCATAACATGCCTAGAGTGACACTAACAACATCATGCACGGGTGTGTTATCAAGCAACAAAATGGTTCATATGCATTAGACTCTGAATATGTCTTGTTCAAGCACTCATTTTGTTTGGCACAAACAGCCCTCCTTTTGCAACCCAGGAATAAATATCGCTTTGTTTCATCACTTTTTTTTTTTCTTCAATGAAACTATTTGCTAAGGCTAAATCCTAGCCTCCATTCACATCACAGCTCTACCTTCAGTTTAAATATTCTACACAGTGATGATTACCAGTGTCTGCTATCTTTCATTCTGAGCTACAGAGCACTGGTCAAGCAGCCATAGAGAAGTTGGTGAAAATCTGGTTTCTTCATATTAATGAGAGTTTCAAAATTAGAGGCAGATTTGACATAATAATAGAAAAGAAAATACTGTGGAAGTACTGTGTCTGTTTGTAAAAAAGATGCAAGAAAGGCATCAGCAACCTTTTAAAATATTGATTATGAGTAACATTTTAGAAACATTTCATGCTCTTAATTCCCATTGTTGTCAAATCTCAGATTGCTGCCTAAGAAATTTTTACACTCCATCCAATAATTGTGAAAGTAAAAAGATTGTTTTGCTAAATCCGCAGCAATTTCCTGTCCAGCAGAGCCATTCAGATGGAAGGCTGTGGTGAATATGGCTTGCTTGACTTGATTGTAGTGCTAATATCTTCTTCCTGTAAGGCATTTCACATCTATTTTCTTTTCTTTTTTTTTTTTTTTTTTAAGCTTCAATCTGCACTGATGAAGTGGAGCAAAATCAAGACAGGTTTGAACTGTGCTGCTTCCTTGGCTGAGTTTCATCCTTTTTCTTAATGAAGTCTTAGAAATGCTAAGGAAATTACATCCAATAATTTGCTAGCTGGACCCCTGCCCTTAACTACTTGTAAAAAAGCAGTGCTGACATATGTCTCCTGTTTTGCTGGACGCATTTGAGAGGTAATGTTGAAGTAAGTTTGGTTGCATTTTGATAATATAGGTGTCTCTGATTCCTGCCATGCTGTTTTAAGCATGGAATTTTTTACAGTTATGGTATAGCTATGATTGATGATGTCTTAGTGATAGGTACAGACAGTGTTCATGCTGTCTTTGTTAAATCTAACTTTTCCTATCTATAACCATAGGGTTTTGCTCGTTAGCATGATTTAACTTGCCTTACTGGACAATTTCTTTCCTCTCAGAAGTATGAAAGGAATACTTTTCTTCTCGGGGACTGTGACATGTAGCCTTCTATTAGGCTTCACCTTGCTTCATCCTCAGCATATGAAATTATTTAGAATAGAAATATTGTGTCTGGTATTCACCTTCTATTTCTATATTTCACCCAAAGAAAGTTTTTAGCTAGAAAATGACAAACTTTTCCATTTGGCTAGTATTTCTTGAGTCATTGTCTGAGCAAGGGGTAATTCCAGTGGGTATACCCAGCGTCCCAGAGTCCTGGACAAATGGCCAGAGTTCACATATGATGATTTTAGTACACTGTGCTCAGTGTAAAAACATTGTAGGGAAATTTCTACATTAACAAGAAGATTGCTTTGCCGTTACCATCCACATATGACCCATTTGTGCAGCACTTTGGTGGTAGGTCTTCCACATCCAAGATGCATTGGTATACAGCCTCATTGCACAGCAGCTGTGTAGCATATAAACATATTTCTGGCCAGTAAAATTTAGGAGAAATTAAAGGAGCTTGGATATATTTTGCAGGAGATTTAGATGTGCACATTTGCTTTTAATTTACTTGTTATGCTGTCTCTACTTTCTGATTTTCTGACCAAGGAAGAAAAGCTGAAGTATAGGAATGACAGAGAAATGAACAGTCCACTAAGCACAGCACTAAGGGGTTTGCCAGTTAGGTATGTGAGTTATGATTGGGCTTATTTTCTAACTAATTTCAAACTAATTAACTAAGTCAAACTAATTTCTTTCCATGGCTCTTTGGAGTCTTAATGTAAATATAATTTGCTTTATTTAATTTGTCAACAAAATTTTTATATATACTGGGACATTCCACATGAGGGAATGTGGAATCTGTGAACCTGCTGCTACTGCTGAGACTAAGGACTATATATGTTCTACAAAGGTTTTTTCTCCTACCTGAATCCCTTAAATTGGATTAAAAGCTGAACGACATCCTTCCCATTTCCACACCAACCCCACCCCCTGCTTTGGAGTAACAATGGGAAAATGTTCTGGTTTGCAGTTTACTATCACTTTTTTCTCTAATTACTTATTTCACACATGAAAATATGTTTGCTGGTTTTATTTGCCCTGGTATCTGCCTTTTAATGCATTTATGTATTGAGATTATGTATTTTTACACATCACTACAGAAGAGTTACTCTGAGTGTCATATTTTTTAATATCAAAAATTTGTATGCTTTGAGAATCCAATATCTTCACATCAACAAGTAATTTATTTCAGTAAGGACAGAGCAACAGAACATCTCATTTTCTATGTTTGCATTTTGATATACTGATATGTATTAAAAGTACATGGTAGCTCTGAGCATGAGTGGGTGACTTACATATGTCTATTTATATTCCATTACTGACCAAAGAATAGCAGGGAAACTTCAGCAAATTAGATGAAAGGTATTAAATACGATTATCATGAACATTTTTTCTAGAGAGAGTTAAAAATCATTTGACTTAAAGCTTCTTTTCTATTGTCTGTACTTTATTCCTCAGGTTATAAATCTATTTTGTAATTACTCCCTTCTTATCTCAGAAACTTTGCCTGACACACCATTCCATATGTTTATGATTCTCTGAATGAAAAAGTGTTCCCTGACAACCATTCAAATTTTTTTCCTTTAATTTCCATTTATGTCTTATTGTCTTATAATGTTCAGCTGAAAATATATGTTGCAATATTGTGTGACATTATCTGTATTACTTAAGATTTTATATAACCATACATCAACGAAACATCAGATAAATCTCATGCTTCTCGTTTTTTACCTACCTCTTCCCTTCCAAAGCTGTATAGGTAGTAGATTCAATTTAGTCTCTATGACAAGTTGACTTTAAGCATTTCTTACAAACCTAGGACAGAATGCATCTGCAATTTTGTTTTAATCGCTTTGAAAAGTGAACTGTATTTATATAGTTTGCTAAGTCTTCTCTGTAATTAGAAAAAATAGGAAAATTTGTTAAATATTTGTACTCAGCACAATACAGTATTGTTTAGAGAACTTCATAGATTTACTAGCATTTGCAAATTGAGGGAATAATCCAGCGGCACGCTGAATAAGAGCTTCAGGACTGGAACACTATATAATGTTACCTGACTAATTTGCTGGACTTCCTAATAAATAACTAAGTTACACAAGAAAGGTATTCAGATGATTTGTAATCCTGCAGTAATGGCTTCTAAATAGTTAAGATTACACTGAGAGATGAGAACCTTTTTCCCCTATATGCCATATACCAGCAGGGGACAAAATCAATCTTCTGAAGGCTCTGATTACTTGTGCTGCAAGTTTCTTGTCAGCAGATTCAAAATGTGCAGTGGAATGAATCTTCTGCAAGGTAGACGTGCTGTCTGTCAGCTGGGCATCTTTCCTCCCCTCTTTCTTCTCTTCCCTCCACCTTAACTTCCCATGGAATATGTGGTTATGATAAATTAGAAGAAGAGAAAATACAAGATGCTTCAGTGCAACCATTTTAATCCTCTACCATTAATGAAGACAAAAGGTGACATGAGTCTTAATATCTTCCTGATGAAAAGTGTACCCTTGAACTGAGAATTTGAGGAAGTTAAGGAAGAAATTAAGGAATTGCTTTTGTTTAAAATATAATGCTACTTGAGTGTATTTAAAAAATGTTGTGTTCAAAGGACTGTGATTTAATCTGAAGAAGAGACAGTGAGTAAAATTCAAGATAAAACACAGCTCTTGTTAGAAAGGCTATGGAAAAAACCCTAGGGTAAAAGCAAGCATTCTGGGAAGTTGAAAATCCAAATCGTGATCTGAACAGAATGTCAGTCAGCCTTTTCCTTTATAGTAATCCAAACCAAATCCATATGTGGTCCTCAACAAACTTTTGGGATTCTGTAGTAAAGATTTTGGGGGTGTTACGCTTGAATTTTGTTCAAGAGAACTTTAGGAAAATAATTTGGTTTTCAATGAAATTAAAGTTACTTATAGCAAGCTAAGAAAGAAATTCAGTGTTTTGAAAAACAAAATGTATCATGCATTTTTACCATGTTTTCTCTCAGTAATATAGAAAAGGAACATGTGTAGTTATGCTGCTTTGGTGAGGAGAAGTGCCAATTTTACTGCTTAGAGCTCTAATAGCAAGGTCCACTTTACAGCATGTGGAATTACTGCTTCTTTCTCCCCAGAAAAGAATTACAGATTCCAAATAAATATTCCCAGAGTAATGCATCCTGGAGAACTTGAAAAAAAGATTGCAAAATCGGGAACTAAAGATTCTTAAAATTCTACCACAAATGCAGCACCTAACATCTTGAGCAGTCTATGAGAGTATGATTTAATTCAGTCTTCCAATAATCACAATTAGATAGACAGGTGCATTGGTGAAGAACTATCATCTTGCAGATTAAGAACTATCCTGCAGACAGAGAACTGCATAGAGGAAATGGTCCAACAAGCACTACAGTATGATGTTAGTTTTGTTTTCTGCTTCCAAATTCTAACCATCTAACCATTTTCTCTCCTAGGATTCTTGTCTCCAATGCTATTCAAGTTTATGAGCAAAAATTGCCAATTTTATAACCAGAGGCCTGAAATTCTGTTCAAAGGCAAAAAGCCAGGAAATGTTTCATTTTAGCAGCCATGTGGCTGAGAATTTTATCAGTTGTCAGATTCATTGATATTTAGTTTTGCTTGCTAATCAAATTTCCAAAGACCTAAATTACTCCCAACACTCAATGCTCACACTGCTCCTCACAATGGCAGAGATATACCACTGCCAGCAGAACTAGAGAATCAGTAGAAATTTCATTTGCAACTTCAACTCCTTTTCTGCAGGAAACCTCACAGAAGGGGGAAACAGACCAAGGCAATCTTCAGAGGGCTTTGAATTAGCTATTTCATCAATCCTCCAGGTAATGGTTGCGTGCTGTGGAAGAGGAAGTGAGAATAATTATACTTTTTCATCTTTTCTCGTGATCCTTGGGACAGAGAAATAAAGATGTCATTGATTTCAGGACGAAAAAGTGGTCCTGCTGTCCTCCTGTCACCAGCAACAACATAAATCAGCTATTTCCCATGCTGTCCAGTGCTGTCCCTGCCCCACGCATATTTGAATCCATCAAGTAAAAAATAATATTCTGGGAATTACAGTTTATTCAAACAAGCAGTAACTTGCAATGAAATTGTCCTCATAGCATATATTATATGTCCATGAGACAGTTTTCTGTTTCTCAGATCTTCCCCCAGCCTCTTCCCCAGCCTCTTAATCAACTTTGGACACGTCAGAGCTAAGCTCAGACATTGCTGTTTGAAGCACTGCCCATTATCTAAAAGGATGAAAGCTCTTATAAATGGTAGCCAGTCACTGAATAGGGTATCATCTGACGCAGGAAAGTGCAGTCTTGATAAGATGTTCTGTGGGCTTTAGGTTCAAGATCATTGCTGAAGACTGGGAGATATTAAGAGAGCGGCATTATAGTCACCTCCAGCTATGTCCACTTTCACCAAGGTCTTGTAGGAGTGCCTAGGTGGTCAAAGGATGGAGGACCAGAGGCACCACACTTTCTCCAGGCATGAAGAGTTGGCATTCAGGAGCCTGAGCTAACTGCACAGACGAATTTTGTAGCATTGCTGCTTAGACTGAAATTGACCCTACACATTATAGAGAATAACTTAGAATAATCATTTTTACACTGCCAAATTAAAAAAAAAAAGAAGATACAGTATAGATTACAGTAAAGGGAAACTAAAAGTTGGCTAATGCATTTGAATTGCAAAGTAGCAATCAATTAGTTTATCATTAATCAGATAATTTTGGGGTTTGTGAATAATATGAAATGAAAAGAAGAAATAACTACCAGGATAATTTTTAGGAACCATCTCTCAGCTTTATAAACTAATCCTCCTCTAATGGCCCTTTTTAATGTAATTTATAGGTTCATCATTACCCTTTTTGTATTAGTAATTATTTCTAAAATACCAAAGAACCATCTTTTTTTCAAGGTCTTTCTATGTGCCTGATTTACAGCTAGACTCATGTTGGACTCTGTCTTTCTGAGGTTTGACATTTCAAAATATTTATAGCTCTTTTACATTAATGCCTTTCTCATGAATCTGAAGGTGACCGTTATTTCTTTCATCTTGTTGTAATTAAATGGATCAACTGTAGCTTTATTATTTCCACTATTTATCTGTGCAGCATGTTAAAACATTCAGATTAGCAAGGGATATTGAACAGTATGTGAATTATAACAAACAAATATTTCCTAAAACATAGGTTAAACTTGATGCATTGGCTAAGAAATTGTTCCAAGTGAAAGCACAAAATCTTTAATATTTTATTGATCAGATCTAAACCTTCTGCCCAAAGTGGCAATTAAATTTCAATTAAACTGACTGAAAGCATCATATTAAATTTCAGCACTTTACGAGCTATCAGATAATGCTGCAGGACAAATCTTTAGTATGATCACACTCTTTTCAAATTATATTATCCTGTTCATTCACAATAAAAGTGACAGGTTTAGGTATACTTTCAATATTTCTTGAATATAAACCCTCTAATGAACACATTTTATTGCCTTTAAATCAATTATTATTGGATATTTTAATAAAGTGAATTGAGCACTTTGTTTTACACACTGCTTAGAAGTTATTATATTTTGCAGTCAGCATAGCAAAGAACAGTAGCAGTATGACAGAAATATCCAAATATCCAACCTTATGCTATAAATTAAATCAGCTATTTACAATTATGAATATGCTACATTCCATTTCACAACAGCTACTGGTACATGTCAGTTAATAACTGATTAAATCTTAAGGCTTTGAGTCTCACTTCTTCCAGCACTGTGTTTCAATAAATGAGATAAGTTCAAGATATAATCAAAATTGCAAGAAGACCCTGAAAGTGCTTTTAAAGTCTCCTATGAAGACTTATTTTAATGCTACCTCTTACCTTTGTTCCACTGGCTCTGTGTGTGTGTTGATGTTTAGATCGGCCAAAATACAGCTGGTGGTGGATAAATTTATTTAACTCAGAGGACATTACCACTCAGTCTCCTTTTAAATTACACAGAAACACATATTTAAGCGTAAATAACAACATTCTCTAGATTTTTATCATGAGATATGGGTTAGACATGAGGCAAATCTAACGAGAGACTGAGAATAGTCAAATTCATTTCACTTAGCAGGTTGTTTGGGCATGTAGAACTGCATAGAAATCTATATTCTATATTGATGTTAAAAAGTTATTTTGTTCTTATGGATGATTACCTGAAAATAATTATCCACAGAAATTATAGATTAAATTCCCGGGTGGACTTTTAGAGTCCTGTATAGTCATTATGTGAGGGAATACCTATAACATTCATAAATTCTCTGCTTATGAAGATGTAGATGTCAGTGGTAAGAGAGACAGGTAACATAACTGTTTTGGGACAAGACTTCCTGTGGATTCATCATCTACCAGTAAGTGGTGTCTTATGTAGCCTCTTAATTCCTTAAATTTAATTGTCCTCTAGCTAAGGCTTCAGGAAGAGCAGCATAAAAGACTAAAAGAAATGCTCCCAGTAGAGTCCAGCTGCCTCTTGCTGCAAACAAGTCCATCTTCTCTAATAGTGAGATGCCTTGACATTCTCTTTCCCTTTTCATATCATGCCAGTTTTTCAACGAGATTTGGAGAGAAATAAAAATCAATAAAGGTAAATACGGAGGAGCAGAGGGAGCACCTTCCTTTAGAGGAACATGTTTTTT
>NW_020897693.1:25962079-25976837 GCF_003984885.1 Neopelma chrysocephalum
ATGAGACTGATGGTGAGTTTAAATAATATGTCATTGTAAACAATTCCTTCTATAAAATCTAAATTTGCATAGAATGTCACTGTAATTTTAACCAGAAATGCATCTTCTTAAAAAACTCTTCAGTTTATTTTATCTGATAAATGAATTGGCAAAGGTACATTTATGAATCCTGCAAAATAGGAGTTGTCTTCACATAGAACTTCAGTATCAGGCAAGAAACAACCCTGCACAAGTGTCTTTTGCACTGACATAATTTTTTTTTTATTTCAGAAGGAAAGCATGTACAACAGGACAAAACTTGTTCTGTTCTATACATTATATTCATTATTCTAGTATTCCAAAGAGTGACATATAAGTAGTTAAGGACAAGAAGAATATTTTGACTAATATTTTATCTTTGGAATTGCTGTTAATTTTGTCCTGGTTGGCATTTAGATTGTTGTTCAAATGGCAAAAATTATACTAATGACATGATGTCTCAAAATTCAGTGAATCAAGTGATTTTCTTTTCCTACTTTTAAATCAAATTACAGAGAAAGCATGTGCAAGGTACCTCTCAATCTTGTGGAATAAAAAAAAGTGGGCAAACTTTTCTGTACTTTGTTTCAAAATATGCTGACTTAAACAGATTGAGCATATTACACTCGTCTTTTAAAAATGCCAAGTGTTTCCAGTTGAAGTATGAAGGTATGATGATTGTGAAAACTTATACTCAAATATCCACCTAATCTTTGGAAAACAAATAGCTTTAGCCTTTAGTGGCTTCAAATCCCTCATATTTTCTCAGCATGCATTTCATGTCTTCAAATATTATTATGAAAAAATTATCACATAATCTTTTTCCCATTATATGATCTAGGATAATTTATTTATATTGATTCATCAGTTGCCCTATGAGAAACAGAAGGGAATAACCAAAAAGTACCTCAAAATCATTTTAATATTTATATTTTTTTTTTTATCACTATGAGTCCAGTGAGACATTTTCTTTTTGTAAATGAAAAGTTGATCCAAATCGTTGTCTGTCTTCTGAAGGGAAACAACAAGGGAATCCTTGTTGAGTATCCCTGTCTAACAAGCTGAAACCAAAGTCTTCACTGGAGTCTGCCATAAAGGGACTGTGTTTTATAAAGCTGATCTCACAGCCTTCATCAATGCTGATGAATTCATATTGTGAGCTGACTTGCTAATTTTGCACTTCCCCCAAATCATATTGATATTTTGTGCCATTATGATCTTTTAAATTTACTCTAGGGGGAAGAAAGAGAGGACCCTTGTTCAAATACAAATTTTGTTGACATACTTATGTAAGAGTCAGAAAATACTGACAAATTTTATCCACAGCTGCCATAACTTAAATAGTTCAGATATCTATGCCATTGTAAGTACTAAATCTACTCACTAAAACTATATAGAGGTATACTGTTTAAAGAAATTGAGTGATCCACTTTTAAGTGATAGACTAAACCACTTTTAGCCAAATAAAAAGCATCCTTGAGAGTTCATCTCTTTGAGTGGGAACCCATGATGCAAG
Organism: Neopelma chrysocephalum; assembly: GCF_003984885.1. Taxonomy (NCBI): domain Eukaryota; kingdom Metazoa; phylum Chordata; class Aves; order Passeriformes; family Pipridae; genus Neopelma; species Neopelma chrysocephalum. The sequence goes on from NW_020897693.1 coordinate 25,963,614, forward strand.
GCTTTAGAGACAGTCATTTCCAAGCAAAGGGCTAAATTTTGACCTTGTAGGAGTCAGTATAGAAACAGCTTCCTTGTCTTGTGTGGAAGGGATTTGCTTTTTTTCATGATAATTTAAACATCCCATTTTCTTTTGCAGCAATTATAAAAATTTCCAGCAGCTTTTTTGTCTCCTTTGATTACCACCATTTTGAAAGGTGAAATTATTACTTGACTCTGAATTTCCTAACTACCTCTGCTTCAAAGTCAAAATTTTCCTGATTTTTGTGGAGCTAAAATCAAAACCTTTTCATGCTGAATAAAGGTATAGCTCCCTCTAAAAACTCTATTGAACTTCAGGAAAATAAAGTTTAGCCATGAAGATTAATATAGTGTTTCCAGAGTCTGCTCTAGAGTTCTAGAGTCAGCTCTTCTTCAGTACCCTTTGACCTATCCATCTGTGTGTCTATCTGTCTGTCTGTCTGTCTCTCGTCTATAATGCTCAAGTCTTATAGATCATAGTTGGATGTGTCTCATCCAGACACCTCTTCATCCCCATTGAGTCATCACTTGGATACCAAAGAGCAATCCCACTTCTTGGTCTCTGGATGACATCTCAAAGGCAACATGTTTGCCAGTTGTCAATGCCCATTATGGTTTTTTATATGATTCCATAAGTATCTTAATATAATTCCATAATACCTGCTTCACTGGCTTCCATGCACTATGAATGCTTAAAGTGATCTACTACCTGAACTGCCTCAAAAGCTCAGCATATTCTGGATATGTGCTTTCAGGACAATCATAATGTGAATGGTCAAGTTTCTGGTGCCATTCACCTAAGAATGGTAGATTTTGAAGGTTAATATGGATTCATTTCTCATATAATTACAAAAATTTCTTTGAGACAAGAAGTGGTGATACAATCACACCACCTTTGTGTATTCTGATTATCTGAAAATGAAGTAAAAAAACTTAACTAAAGTACTTGGGAATTTTCAGAAAATTAAAGTAGTTTGTCAGTAACTGATAATAATGCTACAAGCCTCATTCTCAGTTTGCCAAGATTGCTGTAGGAAAGAAATAGTATCTATCCTGAATATTAAACCATATAACCTGGTCTCTGTTTAAGTTCTTCTGGCTGAGATTTGTTAGAAGAATTGAAAGGTGTTTAGCAAAAAAAGTTAAAGCATACTGAATTTCAGTGGGATTTTGATACTGCATTCAATCTCTGACAGTATCATCCCATAGATCAAAACTGATGTTGAAGATCTAGCTAGAACCCAGGAAGCCACTGTACCTCAGAGAAAATTAGGCAAAGGGTTGCTCTCAGAGGTATTCCAGATGGAAGCTACAATCTTTTGCAGGATGTTATTTTAAATTAAGATAAAGACCAGCCTGATGTACATTAGAGAAACCACCAAAAACACGGAGCAACTAACCATATAACATATCAGGAAGAAATGGATGTCATTGCTCAGACAAGGTAAACGGAAAGAAATAAAGAATACCTGGACAAGGATATTTGACTATGGATCAGCTACCAAGAATCCAACAATCCTGTTCCCATGTGAACTGACAAACAAATTATTATTCTGATTATAAAATTGCTATTACTTTCTCATTTGGTTGATCTTGTACCATTCTCTTTCTACTGAACTCCAACCAGCTCTTATTCATACCTTCACCCTTTATAAAAGCTGCTTGCACTTTCAGTAGCCCTAGCAAAGTCAGGGACTTGTAAATATGGGGTCATCACCAGGCTGAAATTTCGGCTGTTTGTGCTTCCTAACAAGAAGGTAAACAAAATGAGAGTCCTTGGAAGTCTATCTGATGAGTCTTGAGGGGGGAAAAAAAATTAAATTTCTTCATCAGGCTCCAATACATGTTCCAACATATGCTCAGTGAGAAAGAAATGGCGTCATGTCACAGATACTATTTCTGTGAGATCTCTAAAAAAGAGAGAAAAAAAAATCTCATGACCGATGTGTCAAAAACAGATGAGAGATCCAACAGATCTGCATGGATGCACCCAAAGTCCCAGTATTGCTACCATCATTATATGGCTTTTTGGCATAGTTACTCTCAAAAGGAAGAAGAAGAAGGTGTTTTTACAAATTGGAAAATATTTAGGGCAGTTCTGTTTGGATTATCGTAATTTGTATATTGTTGGAAGAAAAATTCCATCCTTTTTATGAAGGAAGGCTTTCTTAATTCTGTGATTTCACAAATGTCTTGATTTATCATATTTTCTTCTTTTTCTCTTTATATTCATCTAACCTAGTTTGAAAGATGAAAACAATGTGGATGAAAACATAAGGATTATTTAAGGGACCTGAGAGAAGAACAATGTAAGAATGTTCTGTGAAGAACAATGTAAATGTTGAATGTATAAAATCAGGCAGAGTCTAGAAGCCTATTCAGAGTGTAAAGATTATATGTGCTTGTTATCATACTGGTAGAAGAGCAAATCAAGGACATCTTGTAGACTGCAAAATAGATGCAATGGCTGTGGGCCAATCATGTCATAAACATGAACCTATAGAACCTGAACTGTCATTTATTTTATGTCAGTTCAAGTTCTTAACTTATTTATTTTCCAGACACAACTACAATGGAAACAATAAAAGAAAGACTCAACTAGCAGAGGTCTCACCTCTATTTTGTATAATTTGCTGCTTAAAAGCCTACAGAGTAAAACATGTAAATGTATGCAGACCTGAGAGTAAGACCTCAGCAAGGAAATTACAGACTATGGCTGAGGAAACTATGGGCCATAAACAAGAAAAGCACTATGGCTACTAAGCACCTAGAAACCTGCTATAAATTGTTGCAAGGTTCTGCTTCAGTGGATTTAATATTCTGGGAGAGGCTGGCTTTTGGCTACATGCAGCGGGGAATTCACTGGGGCAGGAGATCACAAGGATTCTTCTTGTACTCAGCCCTACTGCAGCTCTTGGTACTATGAATGGGGGAATCTGTCAGAGGCATTACCCAGTCCTATCACACATATTTTCCTTTAAAATAGCACAGCTTAAGGAGAAAGGTACTGGAAATCTCATAATGATGCTGCTGCTTGTCCGATTCCTGCTTCAGTGTTTCCAGTGCTGAAAAATTTCAGATAAGATATGTAATCTTTTCAAGTCAGATCCTCTGTTGATGTAAATTAGCCTAGGTCTACTGGATTCAATTAAGGTACCTCAATTTTAAACTCTTTCTCCTTTAACTTGGAGGTGTTTATCAACAACTTACTTTTGAGGTTCTGAATATTTTAATTTTTTTTGTTAGTTCTTCTCATTAAAGGAGCCTAGACCAGGAAAGAATCCTGTATGTTGTGTGTTTGTTAGAGATTTTTAGCTGTTTTCTGAAGCACAGAGATTTGAAGGCAAAGAATCTTAAATGTCAAACTAAACATATAGGACAAAAGTAGAGAAGTACAGGGTTAGATGTTTGAATGATGTTGGAACCTACTCAAACATCCACATAAAGTGGCCAGATTTTCAAATGCCTGGAGGAGCCAGTGGGAGGGAAACACTCTTAAAATGCATGACTTGTTTCAATCAAATCTGAAGTCAGAGAAGTTAAGAAAGTTCTCTCTAGCCTACATCTGGAGAGAAACAGGAATAAATTCCTCTCCACCTTCAATGTTAGCAATTTTCTAGAATAATTCTTTGTTACTGAATTCCCTCACAATTCCCCCTAGCACAACTTCATTTTTCCTGAGCCAAGATGATGAAAGGCTGATTAATTTTTTGCAGCTGACTCAGCATTCCCCTGATGCACACCCCTATTTACAGCAGAAGAAGCTGTGGTCCTTTCTTTGGCCAGAAAGAGATAATTCTTTTCTTTCCAGTCTTTGGCCAGATCTGTATGTCTTATTATGCTCCCTTTCACTTGTTTCATCAGAGGAAATTATGAATACTTTTAATTCAGATGGAGAAGGAATGTTTCCAATAAGCACGTTCCATCTACCAGAGGTGTACTATGCTGAACCTTAAGAAATACCCTCCAACATGCATAGCGCCCTTCCCAGTAAAATACAGGAGAACCTGGACCCTACCAGCTCAGAGCAGCAAGAAGCAGGGGTACATTTATTCTAAATTTTCATTTATATTTAATTTTGAAAGTTGTCAACCTTTCCAAAATACAACAAAAGTAATCTTTCAAGTACGACTTGTAAGCAGGTTTAATGATATCTACTGACAGTCTGAGATAGTAGCTATGGGAAATGTGTGAAATGCCATACTAATCACAACAGGATGCTAAATCTACAATCTAATGATACTTTATAAGTCAACCACATTATTGGATTACTGCTTAATGGAAAAGACAATAGTTTATCTTATGAAGGTATGCACAATTAATAATTAGTAACTTGCTATGATAGGCAAGCCCAGTGTGGGAGTATACAATGCACTTCACTTTTCCAGCAGCAAGATTCCTGACATTTGCCTGACCCATTTTTTCCCAATTTTCATTTTAGAATACTGGGCTAAACCTTTGTCAGTTCTGGCACCAAAACTGACCGACTATGGGACTCTCCTGTCACAACCAAAACCTTCTGAAAAATCTGTTGAAGAAAAAGTAAAACCAGCCACTATCTGGTCAGTCCAGTGATCACTGATGTAAGTTTTGACACGATGGCCAAAGTACTCTGAAGAAAGAGATAGATGCCTTGCATATGTACATGCTTATCTCTCCTATTTGCATCTTCAAAAAAGACTGTAAACCTTTCAGCTTCTAAATGTGAAGGGTAAGTATTGCAATACACAGTCAAATAAAGATCCCACTGTCTAGGCCATCCACAGGTACCACAGAAGATTTCCGTCTAACTGAAAGATATAATCAACCTAAGGAAAGGCTGCTTTGGAAGATTTCTTTTACAAAGGAACAGATTTGGCTATCATTTTCTCTCGGGGTTTTGGGGGGGGGGGTTTGTTTGTTGGTTTTTTTTTTCAAATGACATATAGCCAACTACAGAATTATGAAAATCTAGCCTAGCCTGCCCCCCATGACTTAGGGTGGCAAGAATAGAAATAGCACTACCCCCCCAAAATAAATCCATATGGGGAATTTTTCATGGAAATAGCAGTATGGGCCTCCAGTTGGTAACATTGGGAATGGTTCTACCAAGGTTTCAGCTTTCTCTGCTACCACCAGGTCAATTGCAGGCACTCCTTGGCAGAGTTTCTTACCACTTATAAAACAGTGCCTATGGTTTTCATCATAAATGACACAGCATTTTTTAAATATATACTACATAAAGGTAAGGTATAATAAGTATACTATACAACTGGACTCACAAATACTTGAAAGCAGCAAGGTGTGACCAAATGAGGGGAAGACAAGTTAGTTGGATGACACTGTTAGCAGTCCTTAGGAATTTTATCAATAATATTTAGTCAAAATTCTATTAATCGTGCAGGATACTGAAAATCCTGTGGTTTTTACTGAAGGTAGTTGTGAGGCTATAGACTGTCCCCTTAGGAGTGACTTTTGTTCTATAGGTGTTCTACAATGTTACAGGCAATAAAAATGTGACTGTGTAAATTGATTTTATGTCCTTTACAGAAATGGAGTGTTCCCAAAGAAATCAGCTTTGATTAATTTATTTCTTTTTAAATAGATTCTCAAAAAAATTTTGCAGAAAAGACATCATTTTTTTCCTAAGGGGTCTAGATTCTCAGTGGCACAAAAGGCAAATCAATCAGACATTATGCCAGGCCTACAATTACAGGATGTGTCCCCACAAAATTCTGCAAACAATACCACACATTACACTGGACTCCTGCATATCTGAAATCCACTCTTACCCAAACCACCTACCTACTGTAATCACAGCATTGTACATTGCGTGGGTGCACAGCATTCATCCTGCTGAGATCTATTTTATGGCTCCCAATGGATAACAGATACCAGACTGGTAGATTATTATATCTGTGTTCTCCTACCTGTCACATGAATAAGTGATTTAATACATCGTTGTAGGATTAAGGCTTGATTTTTTTTCTTAGGAAAGGAAAAAGCAGCACATGTCTTACAAAACTTTTATTCCTCTCCCAATCCAGACATCAGAACTATTTGACTTTTCTAAATATTTTAGACCTATCCTTAGTCATCTATTCACAAGCATCAAAAATATTTTTCATGAATATAAATTAATTAAATCACCAGTAGTGATTTCTGCAGTGCATCTCAGATTGGATTGCATTGGGATTTTTTTGTTGTTTGGCATATATGTACAATGATGGTAATAGAATGTTCCTGTTGAATCAGCAAACTCTGGAATATGAGAAAAACTATAATTCTTAAGGCAATGCATACCATGCTCATTCAGCTTTCTTGGGTAGATTATGATAAAGGCTTTGATTACAGGATGTCATCATATTTTTTCCCATGGGTCCTCTGCCTCATTCCATGCACAGATGCTCAATGAGCAGTGATCCAATACAGTTTTTATTTTTATTATTCCTCGAGTGGATTCAGATCTAGATATCAAGATAGAATTATTAATTTCCTCATGAGTTTTTCTCTAACTGTGTCTGCATCATCACAAATATTTACTATTTTACTTCTGCAAAACCTCTTCAAAATGAGAATATGTTTCCATATGATTTGTTTTGTAACATATAGAGAAATGAAGCACAAAGATTAAGGCTGAAAAAAATTCATTACACTGGATGCCCAATTTGAGATGTCTACAACTTAATGTTTTGGAAAGTATGGCATGGAGCACCCCTTCATTCTGACAGAATTGCTGCTCTCTTTCACTTATCTTGCAGCACTTTTGCCAGTCCAGCACCAGAGTTCCAGCCTAAATGTCAGAAAAAGAGAAAAACACAAGTAGCCAGCTATTTAAAATCTGAATGAATTAATACAATCAATATCCTGGACTTGAAGAATCCAGGACAGACAGAAAAGGAGCTGTATTATTTGGATCAGTTGCTTTATTTTTAAAATAATATCTTTTTCCTTAGCATTTCCTCATATCATTCACCACACAACCTATATAGTCAAAGAACCAATCTGAAGAAGATAGAATCCTTAATAAGGTAAATCTCAACCTCCCTAAAGTAGGACTATTTGACATACTAAATTTCTCTGATTCTTTAGAGTCCATCAAGGAGTGTTGGGAACAGCCAAGATTTTCTGCTTCATGATTTTTTTATATTATATGAAGAACTGCCTTTAGGGCATCTTTAGGATATCCTTATCTTTCGGACATCTAAACTCATCTCTTCTTTGGGAGTCAAGCATGCTAGTACATTGCATGAGACACAATCCCATGGAAACATAGTGGAAAAACATACCTTTAATAGCTGTATCACAAAAGTTTATTTGATCAACAAAGATTGCACAACTAATCATGAGCACTTCCTAACTTTTGAGTGCCTGGCTTTACAAGGTTAGTTTTTTTATGTTTTGTAAAGTAATATAAAAACTTTTTTTGGCATATGGCATTGTACTGACATCAACATTGGTTTTCAACCAGAAAATCAGCTTTCAGCTTATTCATCTGGCTCATCATCTACCAGTGCAATGGTAGGGCCATGACCATTGAGAGTTTCTCTGTGATTCTCTGAAACTCTTCTGCACTAGTAAGTGCTCTGACAGATACTTTGATTATTGTTGAACAAATACTGTGTTCCCCTTCTTCATCATCTCAATATCGTCACCCTAGAGTCATCACTTTCCTATGCCTGGCTTTCAACTTTACATATTTTATGCCAGTTCATCCTGTTTACATACAAACACCTTTCCTCTCATACTCTCTCATTTTTCAAGTTATTGTTCCCCTGATTCTCAACTAAATGCATGGGGTTTTTTTTAAATGTGGTGGAATAAATTTCTCTCAAACTGAGAAGCAACCAAGCTGGTCTTGCAAATCTTCAGGGCAGGGTGGAGTGAACCTGAAAGTGACAATTCTTCAAGGAAAAGTTTATACCAATGCAGTAATGTTTTGATACAGTTCTAAGCAACTGAAAACATGGTAGTTTCAGATGCTTCTAAAGGGAAGCATCAAACTAACTTGACTGCAGGCAGCAGTGCTGGGTCCACTTACCATAAATTCCTGTCCCTTTCAGAAAAATAACCAGGCCTGGAAATGTCACTTTTCCACTTACAAATACATTGGTTAGTCTCTTCTGACCCTACTTTTTTGTGTCATCTGGCACCAAAGGACCAGAAAGTGGGCAAACCTCCCCAGATGCAAATTTCTACAGTGTGGGCTGATGTAGTGTCAGAACACTGCAAATGAAGCAGGTGCCATGGTTGCAGCTCTGCTGCTCTCTGGCTATTGACAGATCCTCCCTCCAGAGCCACTATCAACCACTGTAGTGCAAAAAAAAAAAGCAATGCAACTTTGACACACTGATGCCAAAGGTGGAGCTCCTGGTCAAAAGGACTGCAATTCTACAATTTATGTAGAGTTTTGAATCCAGATTTACTGTGTACTGAATATTTTTGGGTGTATAAAGCACGAGACAAAACTGAAACATGTCAGGAGAAATAATCTGAGTTTGCTCTAATCCCTAATACATGCACAAGCATGAACAGACTAGACATAGTCCTAACTGTGCCTTCCCATTTGAGTCCTCCACACCAATCTTGCATTGCCTTGCAACAACTTTACATGGTAAATACAGGGAAGCCAAACTGATGTTTCTAAATGGGCCTGAGTTTACAATATAGATGCACACACACAGAGAACATCTCTGGACTCACACTTCATGCTGCACCCCCAGGGAAATCCGAGGGCAGCAATTTTACCAGACTGAGTGCTGCAATCCCATAATCCTGCCCACCAGATATGTACCATGGAGTCTGAAGGTCCACTGGACAGAGGAGTCCATTGCCAAGTCCTCACCCTAAACCAAAGACAGGTCAGGCAGAATCAGGCTTAGATCTTGCAAGCACAAATTGGGTAAATTTCAAATGCTACACTTTTTGCCAAATTAACACCTATTTCCAATCACAAACAGACCCAGGCTGACTGAATAGTCTGTAAATATGCATCCACATGTGGGCCAAGAAGCGCAGTTTCTCAAGTTGTGTGGAAGAGAGGTTCTTTCAGGTAAGAAAAGAACATAGGTGTTTTTAAGAACAGGAACATCTATTGTCGTGCATTGCATCTGGGTCTGACATAAGTTCTTAATGCAACGGATATGTGGAACTTCAGACTCTCACTGCATAAAGTAGACCATTGGATTTTAATTTTTTAGTGTATGTAGAGCTCAATTTCTTGTGTTATTTAAAGCTGTGGTTCTGTTTGTATTATATTCATTGAGTCTAAAACATGTCTATTGATACCAAAAAGTGGTAGAAACAAATTTCTTAACAACAATTTGTAGGTGTTAAAAAGGGCATTCTTTATTTAGCATGCTGGACGTCCAGAGGATAGCTCCTCTAATTGAAAGTGCCAAATGACAGATAGACAGGGCTTTTTATTACATATACTGTTTATATAATCATTAGATATTCTTTTAATACATATTCATTATATTGCTTTACACAGTCACACCCTTATTGGAAGTCCTTTTTTGGTCCTTCTGGGTCTTCTTTGTCGTCTTGACCTCAGTTCTTGAGCAGGCACAGTGTCATAGTGTTTCACCCCCAAGAACTGTAACTTTTGTTCTTTATCTTACTTGGGTACACAGAGCTTACTTTACATTCTGGTTTTTTGAGTTACATACCTTACCTAACTCTCTAGGACTTCTCTAAGATTACATTGTTCCTTATTTTGGCATTCTGGGATACTGTGAGTAAAGTTTCTATTTCTCCTATAACTATTAAGGTATGAAGCTGGACAATTGGAAAGACATGTATGGGACCATATAAATTTCCTTTTATTGTAATAAAATACTCAGAAGACAAACAGATAGCATTTCCCAGACACAGATGGTTGTTCAAGGCAGGGTACGTTCTAAAAAACTTAATACTATGATGCTGGGGAAAATCTATCTCTTAAGAAGTATTAAGGGCATTTGAATTAATTCTGTCACCTTTTCCAATACTTTTCACATAGTTACTTTTGTGGAGTATGTACACATGGTGTAGGTATTTATTTGTGCTTTAGATGCCATACTTTATTCCACCTGTCTTTCCAGAAAGACAAGTCATCTATAAATCCAGTGCCATATCTGCCAATCTCATGGGAATGACATAAAAAGGCACTAGGAACCTGTGCTTACGTTACAATATCCTTCTCTATCAGTCTTGTATTGAATGTCTTGTTTACTTTTCCCTTGAGCTAGACATGTTTCTATGCATCGTTCTGCAGGACAATATACTAAGAAGGAAAATCACTGTCACAAAGTTGCATGCAAATGGAAGTCTCTTTTGGCAGTACACATCCTTAAAAGGTTGTAAAGCCAAACTGCTGTTTAACAATACGGAGAGAGGAAGGGGGGAAGAAAATAATATTTTATTGTGCTCTTTGCACAATTTTTTTCAATAGTCTGAAGAAGTAAAAAAATAACAGTTATTAAAATAAACCTCTCTTAGGATCTCTCTGAGAAGAGTTAGTGGATTTCTAAGTAGATTCTGACTTACACCAATTAGTACTACCTGTTCTGATATACCTGTACTGAGCTTTTTATGGCTTAGTCCTTGCTCTGCTGAACCAGCTTTGAAAATCACAAATCGTTTTCAAATTAGCTGCTTAAGGCTAATTCCAGCAGGTTCTCTTCCCCATTGCTGCTCTTCACTGGAACTGTACTCCAGAGCCCAGCTTCCTGGACCTTCAGGGTCTCTTATTCTTGGCTTTCTCCTACTTCTTCTCCTCCTCCTCCACAGATGTGCATCCAGTCGAGCAGCAGCAATATTCTGTAGCCCTGCTTTGATGTTCCTTGTCTTCATTCTGGCAATTGCTTGATAGTTATAAGTCAGTAAAATCTTTGTTGCAGAAGCCATATTATCACAGTGTAATGGCCATGTTATAGGTATATCTGTTTATTTAGTTACTTGCTTGGTTTTAAAGTACAGTCAATACTTTTTCATGTCAACCATATACAGTCAATGACAACTATGATGAGCAATGAATCAAGACATTTGAGCATGATGTGAGCAAATTGTAGTCTTCTGAGAGCTTATGATCTGCTGCAGCCTCCTTTTAATATTTATTAAAATTAGTAGTTTATGCCTATGTAAGGCGTGTAAGTACATATAGAGTCTACTTACGGTTGAGATAACATTAAGTACAGTAGACACTGTAGGGAAGTTAGTTAGTCACCGCATAGTTATCCCCACCTCTGATGTGTCAAGGTTATAAACAGTCCCATCCTAGCCATATGGCAAAGATCTCTAAATATTGACTGCAGTTTTTCTCATTGATCCCACAAAAATGAATTAAATACTTTCTTTACAGAGCATATGACCATCCACCTCTCCCTTGAAAATCTTTCTGTAGCAATTAGACTCAAAAAGCTTGATTCTGCAAGATGCAAAATATTCACCCCTTTTTCAGAAAAATGGTTTCAGTAAATATTTAAAATTGAGCATATAACTGCAGCTAGTAACGGTCATTTTTATGTTCATCTTCTTAAGCATAGATGTAAGCCTTTTGGTGAGTTGTACAGGAAATCTCATTCCTAGTTTATAGGAATGACTAAATATGACTAAGAATTATGACTTGAGTAAAGTTGAAGGAGTAACATATCAGGACCTTGTCTATTGGAATGAACTCCAGGTCTTCTTCCATTCTTTTTCACCTAGGTGAACATATCCTACTAGTTCCCTCTGTCCTCCCCACTACAGGTTTCCTAAAATAAAAAACATTCTTACCTATTTTGCTTTATTTAAAATACTCCAATAGCTGTTCTTCCACGTCTCCTGTCTATTCAATGCAAGTGAAAACCGTAAAATGAAGTTGAGTAATTCTGGCACCCAAAGAAAGTGCAAGAAGACACTTTTGAACAGCCAGACAACACAAAAGCACTGCTATATTATACTCTTTGTCATTCCAATTTTAACAATAACAATAAGTATATTAATCACCAGCACCACTGAAGTTTTGTGTGCAATTAGCATTTCAACACCCTCTCCCTTTGCTGGGGCGGAGCAGTTTGCCTCCACTGTGAGCTGCTTTTAATGGTGGTGCAAGAATGGACGGCTCTATGATTGCATTTTGGAAACTGGTGGCAGTTCAGTTGTTAGAGGAGAGCTCAAGTTTCTTTGTTTGTTTGTTTATTTGTTCCTGTACTCGTGCTTCTGCTGTGTTAACTGATGGAAATTGCTTGGGGACAGATTTAAATCAAAACAGACAGTTTCCATTTTTGCTCTGTAACTAGTAAGGTTTGTTTAAGAGGCACTGCTGCTGGAACATAAGGCATGTCTGGAATGTTTGTTTACTTGCTGTTTTGAGCATGTGCCCTTTTGTTAGGAAACAGGGTTTTCCACGGTGCAAATCTTCAGTGCCAGTGGCTGAGCCTCTTTAAATAATTAAAATAATAGTGGATTGAGATGGGTTATTCTAATTTTTTTAATAAAGATGTTTGCATGCTATTTAATGCAATGGCATCAGATATTAACCTCAGGCCTTACTGGTCTTTTAAAGACCTCCACAAATTATACAAGCATACGCATGTAAATGATTCCTAGGATTATGCCTCAGCAACTTGAAAATGTTTGTATTTCTTCTGTGTTGGGTATATTTTCCTTACCCGAGCAGACAAGTCCTTCCTGGTTAATCCTACCCAGTTCTGTGACTTGCCCATCCCATGGGGATTTGGTGCATGGAGGTTATTTGTTCTATTAATCAGGAGGTTCCTAAATTCTAATCCTTGGTAAAGCACTGGATTGCCAGCTGACCTTGGCAAGTCACTTGACCTCCTTTTGCTTCAGTCAATCCAGCTGGAAAATTGGGTTAAAAGCAAGACTTTACTGGAAAACAGATGCTGCATCTGAAATGAGATTCCTTTTGCAAATTTAGTTTCACCAGAGTGAAACTAAATGGGCACTTCTGCAAAAGGCAACTTTCTGGACTTTACTAATCTTTGTTTCATTTTAAATTTGGTAAGATCATCAAAATGCCTTGTTTGACACAATATGTGCTGTTGGTTGAATGGCTGATGCAAGGGGGCTTGTTTGACTTTAAAGACCACATAGCTTTCTTCATTTAGCCATTTACATTGACTTTTTCTTGACGTAGGAGGAATGAAGTAATGAAGGGACTAGACATTGATATCATATCTGACTGAGACAGCAACATGCCATGGGCCATATTGTCTGGCCCACTCTGCTCTGCTTC
>NW_020897693.1:25976847-26034347 GCF_003984885.1 Neopelma chrysocephalum
AAAAAAACCCTAAAACAAACTGTGGTAGTGACTTGGTAATTAATGATACCTTTTGGCTTCTATATTTTGTTCATTAAACGTCTCCTACTTCCTGTTTTTCTCTTTGTTGTAGGAGATGGTTTAGACAACAGTGTAGCCTCACCTGGTACAGGAGATGATGATGACCCAGACAAGGACAAAAAGCGTCAGAAGAAAAGAGGCATTTTCCCCAAAGTAGCAACAAATATCATGAGAGCATGGCTTTTCCAGCATCTCACAGTAAGTGGTGCCCAAAACCAAAACAGATTTCTATTCATGTGCCTAATGAGGTTTATTAATCATTAATAGAAATCAATTGTCCCCATAATTTTTGGACCATTACTAGGGCTCAGTTTTTGTTGCTTTTTTTTTCTTCTGGATTTTTTTTTCTTGGGTCTTGGAATCATGACAAATCTCAAAGAAATCTATCTATATATGTGTGTATATATACACATATACATGCCTATAGAAAGAAAAAGAGAGAGAGTACAACGCCTTAGCATGGAACATCAGCTATATATGAAGTAACCAATTTTGGCTTTGAACTATTCAAAATCTTCCTACAGACAACAAAAGGGGGGTTCTTGCTTTAGCGCATATAAAGTTCTGCCCTCTGGATTGTTTATTGCTGGCCTCTGTTTACACAAACTTCATATGTATGTGGTGAAAGAGGGAGCCCTGGTCTGTGCATGTTGACATACACTGTGGATGTTAGGGAGTCAAAGGAGCAGCTTGTAAACTTGTCATCGTTACTTTTTTGTGAGAAATATAGAAGGCTTCCAGATTCCCTAATTTTTCAGTTGTGTAACAAAGAGAATAAGCACCTTTTTAGCTTCTCTTCAAGTCCATTAATATTAAAAACTAACCATAATCACATTTGAGGGAGAGAGATTAAATATGTGACATAGCAATGCTTTCCGTAGTCTGTCTTTATCCTCTTCTTGCTATTGGTTTTATGTGTTGGTGTTCTGTTGTCATTATAGCTTCACTTAGGCATCAAAACACGGTTCCATAGAAAATTTATGGAATCACTGTTTGTAGTTTATTTCATGTGGGAAATAATGGAAACTGGTAAAATTATCAATTTATTTTCTTCTTCCTCTCACTTTACAACTGTTTCTCACTTGATAAGGCTTAAAAAGCTAACTGTAATTAACTACCTCTTCTTCTACCAAAGTTTTATAAATTTTCACGGTAGCTGATGTTGGTTACTGAGTAATGATTTCAGGACCCGATCTATTTATGATAGGGACTACTGAACTGCTCTGCTAGCAGCACAGCTAAAGGGGGGAGTGACAGATTCACATTTCTAAACCATCATTTTGATGTAAGGACATTAGTAGCAAACTAAGGTGCATTGATCTGGCCTGTGGGGTCAGGATTAGCTGGAATAGCCAGTGTCTCCGCTGGAGTAGTGGTTATTCCTGCCTCCCAGCTATGGCCATTTCAAAGGTCAGGTGCCCTGTACCCACTTGGCTCAGAGGAATTAGACAGAACATGAGTCTCTGGGCTGATTACTTAACCAAAGACAAAATAATGAGTCCTAAGCAAATACTGACTAATTGAAAGGGCTGTAAATCCATTACATATTGGTCAGGGATAATCAGGAGTATTTAATCACTTTTATCTATTCAGGAGCACTGAAGCTGCAACAGCAAAGCCCTGAACCTTGCCATGTGCTTATTATTCTCATCATTATCAAAATTACTTCACAGCTGTTCTTTGCTACATCACCTCAGCTGGAGATTTACTAACCTGTAAAATGTTTTTAATTTGGAAGTCGAGTGAGTGTGAGTGGAAGGTTTTTCATTCAGCTGTAGGGTATCTTTAGAGGAGTATCACAGGCAGACAGTGAAAAGCAGGGCCACAAATAAATAAGTTTGGTTTGTATAGACATCTCTGTACTAACTCCATTTCCTGTTATGAAATTTGCGGTATCTTGTTTTTTTCCCCCGCTTTTCTCTCTTATGTGCTCCTTGAAAGCATTTGACACTTGCTTATTAAACAGTCAACTGCCTCTTGCTTGTCTTGAGGAAAGTCGTCCTGGCTTTTTGAAATCCCTTTTCCTTGTTTCTATTCTCTCTCCTGACCCTCTCCATCCTGCATGAATTAAGGAAATCTGCCACCACTGGTGAGGATGGCCTCACAGAAATCAGATTAAATGAACACGAAAAAGCCTCAAACCTTTTACCATCCAGGCTTTAATGAGTTTGCAAGTGTTGAAAGATTTACTGTGCTGTAATTCTCAGACCTGCAAACTGATAATGGAGACCCCTGACCAGTGCAATGTAAATTCAGAAAGATTCTTGCCATAAACACGTGCAGAGAAGGAAGAGGGCTCCTTTCTTTTAAAGATCCCACACTTTTTCTCAAATTAGCTTGTCCATTCAAAATGCAGTGCTGGCTGAACCAGAACGGGGGAATCTGTGATGTACAATTTTATTGTTTCAAGTAAATATCTTTACAATGGTGGTCCATGATTCAATGTACATTCCTTCATTACTAGTCTAAGGTTATTTCAAATTGGTTTGTTCCTCCTTTGTGCTGTATGACCTGTTCATGTATTACAATAATCCCCTGATGTACCCTTTTTTTTTCTCCTTTTTTTTTAAAGAAACTAATTGAATTATCTCATTATTTTAATTTGTTAAGCAAATGTATTTTACGTCTCAGGATGTGTTCTTAAAGAAGGAGCTGCTTAGGCTTTGGCCCCTGAATGGGCCATTGGTACATTTTGACATTCATGCATTCATTAAGGAGGGGAACATAAAAGAGCTCTGGATGTATTTTTTTTACAAACACCCAACCAGCATGGAGCAACTTTTCCATAAGCCACAGGGGTCTCTCTACATATGTTCTCAACTGCAAGCCATTGTCACCTATTCTGAATACCTCAAAAGGACAAATAAAATACTAAAGGCCAACTGTAGCAATTGTTAGCTGTTAGTCTCAATATGACAAAAATCGTTAACCTCTGGTTTCCCTGGAAGGAGAGGCAGTGGCAGGCAGTTCATCTCTTATGTCATGGGTTAAACCTGAAAGTCCTTTAGACTGTCAAATTCCAAAAGAGTAACTCAGTTCTGACTAATTGTATTTACTTATGATTTTAAATAAAATGCTATTTTTTTCTTTTATTCAATTGGTTTGCAAACTCCTAAGGCAGTCAATTTTAAAAATTGAATGGCCTAAGTGGCTTTTTTGAAGAGACAGGCACTTGAACTCTGATGTAGAATGAATGTGTCTGACAGGCTGTATCTTTCAAAACAATTTCTAACCCCTATCACAGCTTCCATTTTGCAGTAATTTTAATTATATTTGAAATAGAATACACATGCATGTTTTTATTGTTGCAAATCAAATGCAAGGAGCAGGAGCTTCTGTCATATTCTCATTCACTTACTGAGCTCTGTCTTACATTTAGAATTACAACAGTACCAGAAGATGAAAGATCTAAGGATGAATTAGCTGGAAATGTGTATGCTATTTCTGGATAATATCCAGTGTTTAAAAGCAGAGGAAATCCTAGTCTGGTGGTATAAGCTTTTCAATAGTACATAAAAATTACAACATCAGAAAGGTAAACCTGACATTTAAGGCTGTTTTTACTTGAGTTCAAAGGTGGTTAAAGAAAAGAAACAACAAGAAATCTGACCCAAGCCATGAGTTTATTCATAGCTTTGGAAGACCCCTTTTCCTCTACGCCCAGGATTCCTTAGTACACTCAATTAGCCTCTCAGACATCTCTGCTTTCCTCCCTCAAGTGCTCCCCTATTTTCCCTGCAAAGAACATATTTGATCACAAAGTGAAAACAGGAAGTGCTCAAATGTATAGACACCTCCAGCTTATGCCAGTGTTGAGATTAGGATTTCTTACCAGGAACTATACAAAGTCAGTCCCCCTCCTCCTATGACCTTTTGAAGGATGGAGGACCTTTGAAATATATGTACATAATCAGAAGAGAGGAAAGATATAAAGGAAGTAATTATACCATTCTATGGACTTGTACCTCTGGTAGTTCATCCGTTTCTACATCATAGTGTGCCAAGGACTACATTTTTTCACCTTCTTTTAGAAAGCTGGTTTATTCTTTGACACTTACCTGGAGTGATGCCCTTTGTTAAAATTCTATTTTGGTTGTTTCTTTTGTTACAGTCTGCAAGAAGATGTGTATCTTAACTAAAAGTACCAGATTTAACAATGGTACCCTGCAAACTAAACCTTTTTTATAACAGTGCCAGGTTCCTAGCTGATAGTATTTGGGATGTCTCCATTGAAGTCAAGGTAGTCGAGCTGGTTTTTTTTTTCTTTTTTTGCTAGCTGAAATTTTGTCTTCTAAAACTGAACAGTGTCATTTTAGCCTGATTTCCACAATCCTATGGCTGAAAATCTTACTCTTTGCACAGTATACTGTAGAATAGATTTTGATTTCATCTGCTTCATTGTCAGGCTAGAGTAAGCTCTCCTGGAAAGTGTTAAAATGAACCACCCACAGCTTTTGTACTTACCTGAATTAATTTTCTTAACTTGTCATATTCAGGTGTCCAGACTGGATGATATGAATAGTCTTACTGAAACAGATTTACTTTTTTCTGTATTTATGTGGGTGTATCTGAGAATATAATGTGAATCTATCATATCTTGATGAATGGTTTATCAAGCCTTTTATGCAGGGCAGCTATTTTATTTATTCATTAGACTTGATTCTAGAGACGAATGTCATCAGCCAAACCCAATCTTGGAGCAAATGTTCAAAGAGTTTGAATCCATCCCACCTCCATAAATATCTCCTCCTATATTGTGATTTTAGGAATAATACCCTAAAGGAAGGTTAGGAACATAGCTGGCTATTGCACTCCATACTGAACAGCTTACTTTCATATCAAACTGTAGAAGAGCATTTCTCAGAGATGTCATCTGGGAGAAGGATTCTTCACATTGCTGTTTTTGCTGTACTTCAAAAAAACACAACCAAGCCCAAAAAATACAACAGACCTCTGTCCCATTGAAATGGGATGGGATACTCCATAAAAATACAGGAATGTGAAGTCATTCTGGTGAATTTTAGTGCATGTGTTGGACTGCATTGTGACATACCCTCTGAGGGTACAGAGAGGAGATGGATGATGTCCTCTGATTCTCCTGCAAAACCACCTACGTGTGTGTTCGCATGACTGCCATTTCCACCTCAGTGCACTGCAGAGTCAGAGAGCTGGAGGAGCCTAAGCTACAGTTTTATTCCAGGTCTGCTTTTAGGCAGGGCTGGCTATGTGCTGAGTTTTTAGCTAGTTGCCTGCTCCTGTAGAACAGACCTCTCTGCACAAACACCACCCTGCTGGAAGCATGCCCTACAAAATAATATTGCGCACATTTTTCAGCTGGGTAAACTTTGTGAGGAAAGGTTAAATGGTTTCACCCTAGTGCAAAAGAAAAATCAGTACCTGAATGTTAAACTCCAATGACCTGTGATCCTGTGATCCTCAAGGTGGTAGAGCTGTGCCTCTTTGTACCCCACAGTTGGTCTCTCACCAGAAGAGCTGGTGGCAGCCGTTAGCATTTTTTGTTACTGCTGGTGGTAGCACAGCCCTGCCTAACGTCACCAGTATCCTCCTCCTGTCCTGCCTGCCTGCACTACGGTGTCACCAGCAAGGGCAGAGTAAAACTGGAAATCTTTCTCTAAATGGCACTTCTGATCCCAGGCTGAAAGATTTCATCCTCTGAGTGCTCCTAGTCCTCTGCCATGAAATCTGTCCTGAAGATTTAGTAAGAGACTGAACATTCACATACCTTTTAAACGCCACAATCTTAAAAGAGCTGAAATGGGGTGGGGGTGGGGCTTTGTTTGTTTTAAAAATGGAATCTGAGATTAGATCTGACATTTCTACATCCACCCCCTACAGAAGAGGGAACCCGGGGTCATTGGGTGTGTGGGCCTCAAAAGCTAGCTTTGTCTGGGAGTGGTTAATCTAATCATTGTTACATAGACATCTGTTATTTCTTCTGAAAAATTGATGCTTTTGTGACACAATGATCCATCTATTTAGTACAACAGCCTGAGTAATTAAATTAAAAAAAGAATATTTTTGCGGGAGCATGTATTATAAAACTGCCATACCTCCTCATACCAGTGAAAAGGCTGAGGAGAGGGAGTGGGAGAGGCAGTGTGGGAGAGGGAGAGGAGTGCTTTAAGCCCCACATTGTTTTCTGCTGGCTGGAGGAAAACATCTGTGAATTGTTTGAACTGAACCTTAGTAGGGACTGTCTGAATCTGTGTCATCTCTGTTTAATTTCAGGAAATGATGTCACAGTGCATTAAATAACAATGCTGCATGATTTATTTTTACTTGTACATGCTGTCCTAAGCATTTCGGTTATACAGCAGTGTTTCCAATTAAGTGCAAGCTTTCAGTTTTAAAAAATATACTCAGTAATGCTTTTTTGGGGGGCATGAGTATGGGGAGGCTGGGTTTTTTAGGGGTCACCAAGGTTCAGGGCTGTCCAAGGGCTCTGGGCCCGTTTGTCATGTGCTTATTTGTAGTTGGGACTGGATGTCAGCGCTCTCGTCACCCATGGCAACCTCCAGGACTGTGGGTTTGTTACAAAGACTGTCTGTGGGAGAAAAAAACCCTAAATATTCCGAACCGATCCGTCAAAAGACCTATTAGATAGTTATAGGCCTATGTACTGTAGCTTTTGCCTCGATCAAACTTTCTGCACTCCCCCTTCTTCTTTAGAAGAATAGAGGACATAAGTCAATTCTGTCTGCCATCTGTCGCCTCTCTCCCTGCTCCTCAAATTAAAGAGACAGTCCAAAATTTAAATAATCGGTTACAATCACAGGAAGCCCGCCTGGAAATTATTACACGTGCATTCAGTTGGGTTTTTTTTTTACTTCTCTTTTTATTTGGAAGGGGGGATCTTTATTGTACTTCTTTGGAGATCAAAATATGGTGTGTTTCAGCTTCAAAAATAGTATGCTGAGAAATACTGGATTTGCAGTGTCACAGAGTTGTTATCTAATAAGATTCCAAGTTATATATAGGGTGAAATTCGCACACTACACAGACACCCTCTTCCCCCCCCCCCGCAAGAATCTCCGAATTGTGAATCCTGTAAGGGACAAGTAAATGAATCACAACACACTTCTCCTCTGGTTCTCCCATCCCTTTCATCTCCTTTCCCTCCCCACATCCCTGGCAGGTTGAGGGGCTGCAGCAAAATCTTTTCATGGTGCTACTAGGACAATTTAAGCTCTTGAGTCTACCAAATGGGTCGTCTTCTAGGCCTGCTATCATAGTTTTTCACATTACCCTGTCTGATATTAGCTAGTTACGTTTTATCTTTTTCTCTCCTTGTTTTTTGTCTTTATACTACCCTGCCTGTTTTTGCCTCCTCCTCATCAACAGGCCACACAATGTGTCAGGACTGCAGCAAGGTGAATTTCATTCATGTGACAGATCAGCTGCTGCCAAACCATCAGATAATGTGGCTGGATGTTACTCCTCAATTTAGTATTTTACCTGCCATTTTCAAACAGGGAATTCCTGAGAAGAGAGTATAATGAAAAACATGTGCATGATTTTAGCTGAGGCTTGATTAAAAAGCCTCGACTGAGCAAGCTGAATGTGGCCTAGCAAAAGATAGGATCAGCCACTATTTTTTACTGGTTGTTATTGTCATATTACAAAGCTTTGTAGAATCAGTATAGGAAGAAAGTGAAAGAAGCAAATATAAATAATGCTTAAACACTATAAAAACATTGCACTAATAAATGTTGTGAACTGCAGCCTTTGAAGATCAAGATCACAGTCAAAAAGTGGGGAGCATTCTTTGGAGTGTCTTTAAGTTCCACTACCTAACATATTGTCATCAGAAAACTCATAGTTTCTCCCTCTCTCTGTAGTATCCACACATATGTAGATATAAAATACATTTTTAGGGAAAAAACAATTGCTGTTGTTGGTACAAAGTGATACTACCTCTCAGTTTTGCCTAAAGATATGTTTAAGACCTTCTTTTCAAGATCCATGAGCAGGATAATTGGTTTCAAAGAAGTTTTTGGTAGAATTAGAGTTATGCAGAAAAAAAAGTAGAGTGTTTCTGCCAACAGTTCCACAACTGCAAAGAAATGGAGATGTCAATTCTTATTACTGCCTAATGAATAGAGTAGTTTATGGCGGAGAATATTACTTGTGGTGTTGTGGAGTTTTCCTTGAGTTATGAGACTTAGAATACCATGCATTACATATTTTAGAGTTGATTGGCAGCAATCATTTGTAGTATCTAAAGCAATCATTGGCATCTTTAAAGATTTATTATTGTCTTTAATCATAATGGCAGTACAGTTTTCACGTGTTTACATTTGTTATTTTTTATTTTTAACTTCTAGCCCCAAATCTGCCAAAACCTATTTCCGTTGTTTTGTCTAATACTGGATGATAGGTTGTCAACTTACTGTATAATGCCATAAAGATTTTTTAAAATCTTGGTTTCACCTTTTTATGATGGCAGTTCAAAACATGTATTTTATTTTAGCAGTCAACTACTTATGTCCATAAAATGTTTAACATCTTATGACATACACTTGCCATCTCAGGACGATAAATCTGAGTAGCCCAGTAAACAGCAGCAAATATTTTAGTGTTTGAAAAAAATCTGCATTTATCAATTTGTTTAATGCTATAGAAATTTGGCTGTCATCAGGATTAAGCTCTTATTTGGTCATTTCGAAGTGGCAGCTTGATATTCTAAAGTAGGTATACTGTGGAAATACTATCTCACTAAATCACATAGTAATGGGAAAACTCCTGTTCACTTTCTTAATGTATGCTATCAGTATGAAAGGAGTAGATTTTTATAAAATCATGGCCTAGTCTAGACTACTTTGAAGCTCGTTGTCTCTCAGTCCTGCTTCCATTAACTCCAGTGGAACTCTGATCCCTTTAAAAAAGCCAGAAAAGATGTAGTGAAATCATAGGAGGGACAGACAGACAGACAAAAACAATTTTACAACTTAACAAGTGTTAAATGCTATAGCTGTTTTATCCACAAATTATGCTTAACAACTCTTTCTGTGATCCCCTATTTTATGATAGAAAGACAATTTTCTCGAGTGCTCTGCTGTTTGTCACATTCTCTCATGACCAAACCTTCACTACTGTGCCCAGGATGCTTTAGCACAAGGCACCTCTGGCAGGCATGGGGAATTTTCAGCTCTGTTTCTAGCTGTGACCATGACAAGACACTGTGCCTTAGTTTCCCTGTTTAAACAGCATGGCATAATGCTTGTGGCTGCTTTTTGGAGTACTTTTGATATTTACAGATGAAAAGCACTGCATGAGACCTATGTCTTATAATTTGCCTGAGCTAAATTACAGAGAATTACTCTTCTGTTGTGGTTTTATCCAGCTGCTGAATGAGCATGACAGTCATGCAATGCTTGTACAAATACCTGAGTTTCTGTAGACTTTGAAAGTTCAGGAAAATTTTCTCTTTATGAGGGAGCATTTAATATAAAAATAAGAGTGTTCTTGTTGGTCTACAGTGAAGATGATAGCATATGATTTCTGCAAGCTACTTTAGCTCAAGTGGCTTGTTCTTGGGTTAGTTTGGTTTGTCAGGTCCTTTCCTTGCTGGTGACCTGAAGTGGTGATTGCTGCATGTATCATGTATCAAATATCTTTCCCAGAAAGTAGCAAGATAAAGAACCTTGGGCATCAACTGCTGGCCCAGGGGCAATAGTGAGAATAAAGGGAGTGTAACAGTATTAACAAATGCATCTTTGTGCTTCAAGAAGTCACTAGTGGATATTCCCCTCTTCAACAGTCCGGGGAGTTTCCTCATGTGAAGTTGGACTTTGGCAGCTTTTCAGCCAGTCCTGATCCTTCTGCTGCCTTTTTTGATTCAGCCAGGTGCTTCCCAGTTGTGCATCCCACTTGTGCTTGAATGAAGAAACAGGAAGCAGGAGAGTGACCTATAGTGAAGAGTAAGGGACAGAAAGACAATTGCAAAGTCCCCGATTCACATTGGGAAGGTCCCTGCCTACTGAGGAGCATATGCAGATAGCTGACAGCTGCTTTGGTAGTCCACAAGAGGATTATTCGGGGATAGAGAATGTGAATAGTGAGAAAGTTCGTGATATGTGTGATAACAACAGGAATAAGGAGTGTTATGTGGTCAGAAAAGTGATGTGTGTATTTGGGGGAGCAAAGGCGTGATGCATAGGAATGGTGGTATATGTAAATTGCAAGGAAAATTGGTTAATTTGAGGTATCAGTTCAAAATCTAAATGTTTAAACAGTGCCTTAGTTTCAACTACAAAGGGATATTCTGATGTTCTCTTTCAGATATAAAGTAGGAAATTAAATGGAAACATGTAAAAAACAAGTTAATTGTCAACAAGTTGTCAACAACAGAAAAAGGGGAAATAATTTAATTTATTTAATCAATATTTAATTTAAATTCTCCCTTCTACCCTCCTTTGCTCTCTTGGTGGAGTAATCCAAGAATTGTCTTACTTGATTTTGTCTGTTTTCAATTTGATTTCTACCAGTTACACATGGACACTTTACTGCATGAACTAGCATCTCTTAGGAAAGAGAGGTGCTTCCTGAGTTGGTATGGACTTCTCTGGGGATGGTGGGTTGAGCTGCAGAATTTAATGGCAATCCTAAGAAGTCCACATTTTTCCGCATAATATGCCCGCTTACATCTCAATTTTAAACAGCCTACTTTTTACGCATGTGTTGTATGGTGGCCATGAACTGTCAAGCAACACTTCTCAGACCAAAAAATTCCCAATATTTAGTGCATATCTAACCTAAGCATTTGCAGACAATTTACTGCTATAATTAATCTTAGCTGTCCTGGCTCTTATGAACTACTATCCCACAATGCTCTTGGATGCAAACAACTTTCAGAGAAAAGAGGCTCTTGCCACTTTCTCTCCCTTTTCTTCCCCAAAAACTGTCCATTTAGAAAGCAATAATGTTTGCAAAGGAGTTAAATCCCACTATGAACCAGTGCAAACCTATACGTGCAGCAGGAGAATAAAATGTCTACAAATGAACAAGACTCTGGTGTTTTGCCAGAATAGGTACAAATAAACATAACTGTAGAACTGTGAAAATATCAAGAGTTTAGCTCCTGGGGTCTGAATCCTGTTCAAAGCCCCAGCTGAAAAGATACAATACTCTCCAACTCAGTAGTGCTCTAATATACTCTACTGCCTCCCGAACAAGCACTGCAGCAAACTTCTTGCTGAGACTGAAAACTCTTTCAAACAAGGCCTGGGGACTCATGAGCTTTCTACTCAGTGCCCTGTAGGTTCACTCTGTGAAAAAGTATCTTGCCTAAAAGAGGCCAAATATCACACATTGGAGCTGGTGGGAAATTCAAACTGTTCTAAGCAAAGAAGTCAATAGAGCTGCTGTAGTAAAAGGTAATGTTCAGAGTGAGATCACCGTGTTATGATCTCATGCTGAACATCAGGACTGTTTGTTGTTTTTTTTTCTTGATGATTATGAAACTAGCCTGAGGCCAGTCTGGTGGGAGTCTGAGAAAGATACAGAAGGATGTTTGGAGAGCCTGGACTATCAGGGCTCTTATTCCCAAAAAAGGGTAACAGAGGCTGAAAGCAGATGAGAGAAATGAGAGCTGCATTGTTATTTCCAGTGCTCTCTCCATCCATCCCAAAAATACAAGATCTAGCCCTAGCCAGACAATGCATATACTGAAGTGGTGAATAAGCACAGGCTACAAAGATATAACAGGGGAAATTACTGAAGAAGATCAAAACACCTTGCAGGAATAATGGAATTCAACAACCAAGCCCCAGTCATTGAGACTGTAGAACAATTTGTGGAAGTACCTTTGCTTAGCACATTTAAAACTAGACTCAAAAAACATTTGAAGGCATACTGCTGAGAAACATCTTGCATTCCTGGGCTTACACTGAAGTAGTGTTGCCTGAAGCTTTTCTCCTATTTCCATGTTTTCTTATTAATGATTAAAACTGAAAAGTATCTTGAAATTAGAGCTGTTTTCAGAAGGAAATCTTCCCAAATTTGGCTTCCTTCAGGTTTAAATTTTTGTTGTATTTGTTTCAACTTTCATAATGACATTTCATTTATAGGTCAGTGGTAAAATTATTACAAAATTAACTCACAAATTCAAACTAGAAATGGGCTTGAGACACAAATTGAAGAGTTAAGCTTAAGAAAAATATTTAATTACTGTCCCTTCAGGCATTGGGATTGGATGCTGAAGGTCAGCCAGGCTTGGGCTCTGTCAAACTGGAAAAGGAAGAGAGTTTGTATTGAGGACCTTATGTTAAAAATATCTGCCTGTCAGATATTCAGAGGCAGAGACTGTCATGATACATACACTGCTCTCCATTTACAGCATGTGAAGATTCACCAATATCTGGATAAGGTACAGGTCTGAAATCAACCCTTACCTAGCTTAGTGTTCCACAATATTTCTGACATCTACTCCAACATCTCAATGAAATATCATCACAAAACACCAGAAGTTGTTTGCACATTCAAAATCCATGTTGATTTTTAAGGTCATAGATCCAATGCGAATTTAATGTAAAAAGAGGTTGATTATGGATTTACACAGAAGTTTGAATGCTAAATCAGGTGAAAAACATGGCTTTTTCACCTGTTTTTCACTTACAGACATTTATAGCAATTTGATTCAGAATTCAAAATGAAGCTTGCACCCTCAGAGAGGCAGAATGACCACAAGAAAATATTGACTGAGTGCATGCTAACTCAAACTGCTGAATTTCACACACAGCTTTCCTCAAAAGTATCAAGAAGAAAGAGATTGTATTTTGAATTTAAAATTAAATTTTGCTCTTGAACATGACTTTATAATAATGTAACTGTAGGGTTCCACATTTGTCTGAATGACTTCCAGATAAAATGAGCTCCAGCTCCGTTTGCATGTCAGAAAAATCAGGAAAATTTCCTTTCTTTTTTTTTTTTTTCCTCTCTCATTGCCAGAATTAGAAATTTAGCCTGGGTTCTGAGATCCAAGTCGAATTCTTTCTGGCTCATTTATTGGCAGTCACAAGGATTATACGATAACAGTAATGTTGCAATTACAATAGTAAATCTATGCAATTACAATAATAAACAGACGATGGCATGGCCAGAAAAAAGAGTCCAGTTTTCTTGCCTATAGCTAGGCTGGCTTTAGGAAGAAAAATAGCACAAACTTCTATTATGGATTGAAGTCAATGGCATTTTTTGTCAGCAGAGAATCAAATGCAATTCAAACACACAGGGACATAAATCTGTTCAGTAAGTTGGTCACTTCTCAGTACACCACTGCTTAGTTTGGTTAGTGTTCTCCTTTTGGGTATTTTTTTCTGTCTGGCTCAACTCAGACCTAGTGAGTCAGGCACGTTTGGAAGGTTTTTAAAGAAGTGAAGCAACAAGACAAAAAAATTTTTTCTCCCTCTTAATTATACTTCCCAGGAATGGGCTTATGTACCCATTTTAAAGATGCCATTGGCACAAAATTCCTTTTGTAGGATTTCCATATGCAGTTCAAAAATTACCTGCTTGAGAAATGAGAGCAGGAGCTTTCCTTGGCTGCATGTTGGAATCCTCCTAGCTGCAAAAGCAGCGAGCACTGACCTTTGCTCTCCAAACAAGGAGTCTTCTGACATGGAGCTTAGTTTTCCTACTGCTCTTCAGAACTCTAAATAGTGCTACTACACCCTGAATTCAGTGCATGCAGCACTTTACATTACTATTGTGTATCTTAAAATAAACAACATTGCAAGCTGTTTATTTTGGTGTTACTATGTATGCATTTTTTAAACAGTGGTTACTTAAACAAATGTCTCTGTTCCCACACCACTTAAAAGCTGCTGTTTGCTCATTGTGGTTTTCGGGTTTTGTCACTTTTGTTTTGATTGTTTCTGAAAATCACACTCAAGGATACAGAAGATAGGAGTAAGTTGTACTTGATCCAAACAAATGCTTCATGTCACAGCTTTTTCTTTATGCCAGTTTTTCCCATGTTCCTAGCAGAAGTAATAATTTTGGTTAAGCTCAAACCTAGAGATCGCTAATATTCCAGGTTGGTTCCAACTGTCCTCAAATGCATTTCTGCAGGTCATGATTTGTTATCAGAATTTGGCCCTGAGGTAGTAAAATTGTTTTAATAACATTAGAACTGTTTATTTATCATTGCTCAGCAAAACAAAAGGTGCGGGGGACAAGAATTTAGGGAATTGAGGATTTCCACATCTCCTTTCCTACTCTCTCATCAGTCTTTATTCATCCACCTTAAGAACCTTCAGTGCCATGAAAACTTCTGTGGTTGGAAATGCTGATACAAGGTTGATGGAAAAGACGTTATTGAAGACATCAACCTTTCTGAGCCACATTGCCAGAGCTTTGTGTCCCTCTACCTACCCAGGGAACTCAGATGACACTTGCTGGTCTGTTGCACTTCTGCCAGAGGGCTATGTGATCTATACTCTTTTTCATCTGTAGCAATGAGTTTTTGTTGATGGCTCTGCTTCTTGCTCTGCCACATGCACTGTTAACAGATCTTGGTGTATTTGGCTAAATCTCAGAAAAAGGTTAAGAAAAAAACTTGTTTCTTCCTCCACTCACTCTCCCCAGTTTTATACAAGGTGTCTCTGGTACTTGATTATTGTGATAGTTTTTCTGTAGATGCTCTGTTCCACTTTGCCAGTTTTTCCTATGTCCTCTTCAATTAGTCCTGTTTGCTGGGAAAGAAAAATAGTCATCTGAGTCTGTGTCTTAAGGGACTAAGAAGTCAGAGGCTTCCTCTGCATGAATATAGCACCATAATAAGGAACACTGAGGATAGCATAACAAGGCCACCATCATGTATTTCTTAGCAGAGGCAACAGTGGTAGTTTGAGGGCTGTGTGTTGTTAAAAATGGGTTGTCATCTTACCACTTTCTGCCCTCATTTTTGGGTGAGAGTGCCTGGGCAGTCACGAAAGTGCTGAGGTGATTCCTATGTGGAAAGGGTTTAACAAGGGTGCTCCAACAAACCTGGGAGCTAACACTGAACAATGTTAGATACTAAACTGCTCCCAGCCTTGAGATCAGAACAGCAGAAGAATTTGGTTTCCTCATGCTTGGACACAGCTGAGAACTGAGCCCAAATTATTCATTTGTAGAACTTGTAAAGGTTGGCTGTCTTTTTGCAACAGAAAGTAATCTCTTCACTCAACTTCTTATTACCCCATGGTTTTAATCAAGTAAGATTCTTAGATGAGGAAAACTATTGTTTGAGAAAAATGGTGATTGCAGTTCTTTTGCAACTTGTGTTGACTATAAACCAAGTTTGTCCTCCTTAGTTATGGTCTTCAAAGATAAACAGGTTGAAGGGAGTGTTACTGTCTTTGACACAAATACATCGTATTTCAGTGCTTTGTTGAGCAAGTTGTGTGTGTTTTTTGAGAAAGAAATAAAAAGTCGCTTGTATTTTTTAATGTAGTTAAGATTTATTTTTTTTATTTATTGCTCAGAAGGTGTTGATTTTCATCATTGTGTATATGGTCATTTGCCTCTGGACTTCGATACGGTGGATAACCCTTGCTCTCTCAGTAGAACTATGTGTCAATTAAGGATGAGAGGAGCATTAGACAGACAAGTGGCCAACAGCAGAGCAGTCCAACAGCAGTTGGACTATGTCATTCTAACTACTGAGGGAGGACAATATAGTATACCAGTGTTTCTCACCCTTCTTCTTCACTCCTAACCTTTTTATCTAATTTGTGGATCTCCTAATTTGTTTGCTTGGTTTTTTTTTTTTCACCCTACCATGAGTTTTCTGGGTCTTACTCTTCTTCTGTTTCACTCACTGTGGTATGGATTAAATCTGCTTAAATGCTAATATATATATTTAAAATAGTTTTGCATGCTTTTTTCAGTGTAAATACTATGCCAACAGTCTAATTTGTGACTGAGATCACTAAAATCATTTACATCTGTAGGTGAACATTCCACCTCTTCTATCTGAGAGACAGAAGATGGCAGAATGATTAACATTTTTTAAGTGCTGTTAACAGAAATGAAAACCACTTAGCGGCAGCAGCAAAGTTTTATGAGAAAGGAGCAGGTTATATTAAATATTTTAAAAGTATTTTAACAAGTGTTTTTGTCTTGGTTTTCACTAAATAAAATCTGTTTTATTGGCCAGACCAATGGTCCACTGAGCCAGATAAGAGTCAGTAGTGGGTGGTGATGGGGCCAAGAAATTACGCAAGTATTGGAAGATCTCAGAAATCTGAGTATGTCCTCCAGGCTTCTGGTGGGCAGAAGTTTAAAGACTTTCAGAGCTGGAAGTTTATATCCAGAATTGTAATGCTTAAGAGCCATTGATGCATCTACATTTTCTTTTTTGGCCCTGCTTTGGTCTAGGCCATATATTCATAGCTACAGTTGGAATAGTTTAATTTTGGATTATTTGCATCATTGGGGACATTTGTTAGAGCATTTTCTGATATGAAATGGGACACTTGAATAATCTTTACACATCTTAATGTGTGGACCTAAGTTTCTAAACTGTATTAAAAAAAAAAGAAAAAAAAAGAAAAAAAAGGAAGAACAAGGATATAGTTTACACTTGGTTTTAAATTAAGCCTTCTTTCTTTCATGTAGCAGTGGGAAAAATTTAGCAGCCCTGCAGTTTTCTTAGAAATTTTCATGAAGTGTTGGGAAAATCTTTTCTTCTTCATTTGGAGGGAACCCTGATTATACCTCTAACACAATTCCAGATCATTTCAGTAGCCTGTTCTCCATTGATCTGATCCTGTTCTTCACATGATTGGTTCTGGCAAAATAAAACACTGATCAGCTCATATATTTGGTAGAGTGCTTTTAAAATAAATACCCTCACTGTGTTCTGGTTGAAAGCAGTCACATAGTTTTGATATAACCTAATCACGTGCAAAGCTAAACCTTCAGTATCCAGCTCTTTCAGACATTTTCCCCCCTTTTTTCCCTCCCTTCTTCTTCACACAGCCCCTTCAGAGCTGCTGGAGGGCGTTGTTGAGAAGTTGCTACCGTTGATACAGTTGCTATTAATCACAGCCTGCCATGTTGTGACGCAGGTTCTAATAACATCCCATTGAGCTGCCGTTGCATGCTGGAGGCTTACCAACAGCACTAGGCCTTTGATATTCATCTCACACCAGGATAAAGAAAATGTAGAGTTAAAAAAAATACAACTGCAAATAGGCAAAGAACAAAAAAGGGGGAAAACATAGCAAAATCAAAAACAGACACGCTTTCTGTGTGCTGCTTCGTTTACCATGGGAGCAGCAAGCTATAAATCTCTGCTGTGTTGTTTGAAAATTGTACATGAGGCTGCTAAATTTATCATTCATTCTTTGTTGTTTCTGGGTAGTAGCTGCCTGACTTGGCTGACTTTGGTTTCTGTCCCCTCCACAGAAACAATTTTTGTTGTCATCGTTGTTTCGATACATTACACACGCAAATCAAAATGTTACCGGATCAAAGAATATTGGAGGATTTAGTAAAGTGCTCATAAAGGGGAGGAGGAACAAATTTGCTGCATGTTACACATCATGCTTCCTTAGCAACTGACTCCCTCACATTCGTAATTACAGGAACATAATTTTTAAAAAGCAGCATGGGCGGGGGGAGGGAGAGGGAACACTTCCTTTGGTTAAAGATATTCACAATTTTTGAAAAATGTGAGTCTTTGAAAATCAGAAAAAAAGTTCACCCATATGCTCTGTAAAGATTAAACCTGGAGCCTGATAGAACTGCACAATCATCTTCTTTTGTTAGTATTTCTTGTCCATGTTGAACTGGAAAGAAAAAAAAGGTGGAAAGCAAGCCTGCTACAGATGTGACTAGCTATGAATATTCATGAATGCCATTGCTCCTCCTTTTCTACTGGCATCCAAGCCATTCTGCTCTCCCTCTCCCTCTCTTTTTTCCTCTTCTCCTTTCCATTCCCTTTTCTTCCTCAAGACTGAACAAGACTGTAGTTTTATTTTGGTAACAGCTTGGTATGATACAGTTATCAGTCATTTCAGAAGCCTTTTATTTCCATTAAAAAAAAAAAAAACAAAGGAAAAAAAATTTGTAATTATCCACAGTTTTATGAATCCACCTCCCCTTAATGTTCATTATTTAAACCAGCAGCAATTACAAGTTCAAAGGGGTTTAGAGGGCCAGCAACCCGCATAATCACTGCCAAATTAAGCGGGACTCATTCGTCACAGAAGAGTACACTCTGAGTAGTGAATCATGCATGCAGTGACAGGCACTGATTTACATAAAGACGAAATCTGTGCCCTCTAGGGCTGAGTGTTACTTTATCTCAGTGGCCCTGTGATATATGCGTATTCTTTTGGTGTTAGGAACGTTCAGAGACTAATGCTGTTTAATACACGATATTTTATTCTCACTAGCATCACTACTACTGCCACTATTTCATGTATATGTGTATTTAGTTAACAATAATCAAAACTTCAAGGCTCTTAAGTTTTTAAAAGCAAATTTTTGGCCAGAAACCCCTTTTCTAATCTGTTATGATACTTCTGAATCTCTTCAATTCTTTTCTTTTTTTTTCCATAACAAATTTGCAGGCCAACCACTCATTCTTGAAAAGCACTACTTTTATTCTCCACCACCCCTACTCCCTCCCCCCGCAGTGATTCAACATAATGTTTTTTGAGACATTGTAACTACTTGTACAGTATCAGAGGCTGAGACTGGATGTATTACTTTATCTGTAGTTTATATGCACTTCATACACACATACTTTATATGTAGTTTGCTGACTATCCCAATGTATTTTAAGTCAGTGTGGTTCCTCCTGACAGAAATATGCTATAGGGTCTGGAAAAGCAATGTCCGTCATGCTCATCTATACACCTGACAGTGGAAGAGGAAACTTTTCTGTTTGTTAGGAAGCTACGCTGCCTCTGATACTGAACTGTTTAAACATGCTTTTATATTCTGCTTGAAGACCAAGTTCTACATAGTTCATTTATCTACACCCCCTGAAGGGGGTTACTCTGGTTACTCACATAGGCAAGGTGAATAGGTCTTGACCCTTCAGGTGCCAAATTAATCAGTGCAGGGAGTAGCTATAGTCTGATACTACAGTGAGACCAGAAAAGTAGTTTCTGTGTAATCATTACTCCCCTTTAGTTATGTTAGCTGCAACTCTTTCCTCCACCATAACAGGACTGTGATGTGAACAGTACATGCAGTAGTTTCAAAATGGTACTTAACTTTCCTCCTCTAAGGGTGGCTCCTCAAAGTTTATTTAGGGACACACTAGCTACAATTTGTGAGTGGTCTCCTTAACATATAAAGGCAC
This sequence comes from Neopelma chrysocephalum, assembly GCF_003984885.1. Taxonomy (NCBI): domain Eukaryota; kingdom Metazoa; phylum Chordata; class Aves; order Passeriformes; family Pipridae; genus Neopelma; species Neopelma chrysocephalum. The sequence continues at coordinate 25,996,232 of NW_020897693.1, forward strand.
TTTACCTGAAGGACTTTGATTCTCATTTGTCACTAAGACACAGCAGAGTGACCCCAAAACATCTGTTTACGGCACCTTGACACAGATGCTATTTCTACACCAGCCCTGGTGTAGGTAGGAGGTAGTTGGTGGTGTCGGAAAGCAACAGCAGTCTGATCAGACCTTTTTTTCTTTGACATTCTACTGCATCAGGTACTGTGCTGTAGATCTAGCATTGCTGACTCTCCTCCAGTTGAGTAAGTCTGTCTGTTTTTGGTCCTGTTAGGCCATTTTAGTGGTGAAGAGGAGCAGCAGTGTTCTATATGTGAATGCACAAGCTCATTTTTTGCACAACATCACTTGCATATGAAAGAGATCCATGTTGCATGTACAAATCACAGAGAAAAATGTCTTTTGCTTATGTCATTGCACTGCTTGTGCAAATCATCGGGTGCATCTATGATGTCCACCACATTATCTCCTCTGATAGAGGCTGTTGATAAAGAATTTGAATCATTTAGGTAAACTTAACACTAAGCCTAGTCACAGCATATTTTTAATGGGATTGGCTACTGTATGCTCAGTGAAGACATTGAAGTTATTATGGGTATAATTTAGGTACCACTTTTAGGTAGTAGTGCCCATTACTAGAAAACAACTTTATAGCTGGTAAATAAAAATTCTACACTGACTCTGATATGGATGTAATTTACACCATTGCAAAATCAGATTAAATGGAAAGTTAGTGAAAGGGAGATTATAACATAACTTTTGTATGATGACAGCAGAATTGTGTGAATGGACTGGTTAGGTTTATTCTATTATGTATTATGGAGTTCATGAGTCACTGAAGTGTATACTAAGATCAATATTGGTAATAATATGTAGCAAATAACTAATTTCTACCTTTTTATTTTATCAAATGCCTAAAAGATGTTAATTTACCATTTAAATGTTGGAAAATTCTTTAACATTACATTACATTTTCAAAGAACTTAGAAAGTAGCGTATTGATCAATGATGGAGAGATGTAACAATGAAAGCCTGATTGCTAGGTTGTACTCTTTTTTGCTTTATTGAATCAGGACATTTTAATATGAAGAACTTGGCCTGCAGGAGTGTCTTTCTTTCAATATTTCTGTCTTGCATGTGCTGATTTAAATTTCCATGTGTTTATTGTGGTCTTTTACAGAAAAGTGAGTTGTTGGAATGTTTTAAATTATGTGCCCACAAAAGAGTTGTCAGAAAGCAGTTACAAAGCCTTGGCTCACCTAATTTCTCACTTTGAGCTCTCTCATCTCCATCAACAGTTTAAGTTAAGATGTTAAGATGTCAGATTTTGTTGACCTGGCTTTTAAGAACTACTGCAACAGGATTCATCATTTGTCAAAGTGCCAAAGCTTTTTGTGCTTCCTTTAAAGAGCAAGAGAGTAAAGTAAGCTTTGTTTTGTCTGGATTATACCACGTTGGCATGCCTGGAATAGAGACACTGGAGCTGCCTCATCCACATCTATCTCATTTTAAACCTAAAAGATTAAGTTTTGCAACTGCTGGGGTTTAGGAATTATAAGATAGTGGAATTGCAGGATATTGGGTCTGGAGCCTGTTTTCAGCAATGGTCAATGCTCCTGGGACTGAGAGTAGGCAGAACAACAAAAAGAAAGTGACATTTTGACTTGAGATCTATTTCATGTAACTATTCTGTGTAACTATACCCACCAGAATGTATCAGTGTCACCTCAAACCCGGAAATCTGGGCTTCATAGCAGTCTCAGGGAGGTGTGGTGATCTTTGTGAGTTTTTGTGGGTTTTTTTTTAAAAGCTGGGCCTTCTTGCTTTCAGTCCTACTAACAGCTGCAGTGTGGCGTGGATGATATGGTGAGTATATTTAAATACTTAATATGTCAAACATCTTATTTTCTTTCACTCTTGATCTCATGCATCAACTTTCAGATTTAATTTATTTTGTTTTCTCTGGTTTAACTGTGGATATAGCCTGTTGGGAAAAGCTTGGAGGATATAGTTGCTTTAATGGTCAAGTTCTCTTTCTCCTTGGTCCAGCCTGTATTGAAGTCTTGATGCAGTGTAGAACTGAAGTACCCATCAGTGTTCCTTTTATTGGGCATGCTTTATATATTGTGGTGAAATTATATGCATCCACGTAGGTTGTTAGGAAAAGCTTACCGTGCCACTGATATGCAGCGAGGGAGAGTTAGTCATGTAGATGCCCCAAGACTGCATCAATGAGCAGAGTACACTGTAGTGGTCATATGAATCTGTCTTGAATAAAAATTAAAAACAGTTTTAAATCAAATAGCCTAAGGTAAAATCCTAGTGTTAATAAATATGTGCAGATAAATGAGATATTTTTCTGTCTTTATCATTTATGAATCTTGATACCGTAGATAAAGGGACAGACATCTAGGAAAGATTAAAAATTAAGTTGGCATATGTTTTGCCATACCTGATAAGCATACATTGCATTTATCAATGTAGAAGTATCTCATGCAGTCCAGAAGCATTCCAAGCAGAGACCCACCCTCTTTTTGTCCAAAGGAATGGGGCTTTGTTCACCTCCCCTACACTACCACCACCTTGTGTTGCGTTAGCTAAAGGTTTTTCCTCTCCCTGCAAACATGAGTTCTGCTGTTGAGCAGCCTTTTCCAGTGCCGCCTCCCAGTCCAGCAATGCATCCATGTTCTCTGCCCCTATGCGCTGGCCACAGGAAGATGAGAGAGGCAAGTCTTCTGTTGGTGAAAATGACATATCTTCATTGAATTCCATCTTTTGCCAGTATGTGCTTACCAAGTGTTTATGGCATCCCTAATGTGTAGACTTAAGACCACTGACTTTTTATGCTGGCATGTTAGGTCTAGGCCCCTCTTTCTGCTCAGATATTAATGACCTGCCTTTTCTGAATGCCACAAAAGGCACCTTTAAAATGTTGATTTCCATCATTACTGAATTTAGCTCTGAAGGAGTCGGTGCCTGCATTGGCTAGATAGCAATACTGTTTTCCTTAGTCCCTATGTGTATATTCTCAGATGCCACCACAAAATTGTTTGATGCACCTTTAGAATCTGTTACAAACTCAACCTCTAAAGAAAGTGGGTCTTATGTTGGTGCAATGGAATGGTTGCTGCGTGGTGAACAAATAACACTAAGACTAGTAAAGACTCCTAAATCAGGCATGCACACATCGGGCTATATCCAGAGCACATATGTGTTCCATTGATTTCTAGACGAACTTCTTCAGAGTCTGTTATCAGCCAACATATTTACAGAAGCTTTGAGAATCCTCCAGTTTTTGCTGTTTAGCTTGAGACTGTTGTAGAACCTGACAAGTTCCTGGAATCAAGAAATGAAAAAAGTCACCTTGTCTTCACCATGCTTATGCACTGAGAAAAAATTTTTTGAGCCAATTTTTCTGAAATGGAAATCCTTTGATTTCCTCTGACACTTATTGATGCTTAGGTGACATCTCCAGAAACCAACCATGCAGAACAATTCAGGGCTTTTTTTTTTTTTTTTTGGCTTATAGCCAACATCCAGAAATGAAGCTTTAAAAAACTAATCCATGTAATCTAAAAGAAGAGAGAGCATAATACCTTTCCAGATGTTCATTCTTATCATGCTAATTTGCATTTTTTCATGTTAATTACCCAAACCTTCAGGGTTGGTTTTATTTTGGTGGGGTTTTTCTGTTTTGATTTTTGTTTTGGGGTGGGTTGGGTTTTTTTACAGTTTCTGTAATGTCTGTACCAAATAAATTAAAGTAGTTTTTATAATTTTTATAGAAAATAGAAAGCTTTGTCTTTTAACACCTGGAAACTTCAGGAAATATTTAAACTTACTTTTGACAGTGTGTTAGCATAAGTGAAAATCTTTATCTAGAGATCCCACACGACTTTCTGAAGCACTTAAAATATTACCAGAAAATTTGTTTCTGTGGCTTATTATAGAAATAAGTAGATAAGTGAATAAACTTCCTGGTGAAAAGGAATGCTACACTAAAGAGTTTAAAGATGATAAATAATTTTTCTCTTGCTTTTGGTTGTGTTTCTAAAAACAAGGTTTAATATTAATATGCCAAGGCCAGTGACCATCCCTATATCTAGGGATGCCTTTCTGTCCTGTTTATTGATGGTAACCCATCTAGATTTTTAACTGTTGAATGAATATCAGAGAGGGAAGGTCCAGCAAGAGTATGACTTCACTGTTATAGATGACTTCAATACCATTTGGACTTCCAGTCTCCTGACCTTTCTTCCTGTTGCAAACACCATTTCTGGTACTGGACTTCAGCTAAGTTAGTGTCCTATTCATAAATGCCATGGCCTGTATTGGAGTCATGACCCATTGTTTAGGCACTACTGTCCTACATCATTGTCCTTGACCAGCTTGGGATATGAATTCAGATTGATTTGTTCTGTGAAAGTTTAGAGTAGAGAAGCCTCCTCTTTGTTTACCCATGTTGTGCAAAACATCATTTCCAGGCAGATGGAAATAAAATTTACAATAAAATAACTAAAGAAATAGAGTTTTTATATATATATTGAAGCTGCTGTTCCTTTTCAGTGTTCTTTCTATAGATTATTCTGAAACTAATTCACATCTGTACAAATGATAGTTAGATGTATTTGTCTGTGTATGTAGCTTAAATGACTGCTGTTAACTCTATGCTAGTAGGAGTATCTCCATGTGTAATGTTAGAGAAGCTATGTATCTGATAAATCCAATTCCCTAAACACAGTGTATTGATAACAGATGTTAGCAGTTTTGCTCTGCACCTTGCTTAAATTATGTGAAGAAAAAATGTTAGGTCATAAAATCATTAATGTTCACTGTGTAATGAGAGATACTTCAAGGCTGAGGTCTCCAGGCTAAGGATATGACCAGGTGGAACTGATCCGAGATCTTCAGAGACAATGTAATGTAAGGTGTTGCCATACCTATTAAACATTTGGGATTCATATCAAAGAACCCAGCCACTCAGTCAACATAACAGCATTTTATATGCATAATTGGTTGAGGGGTTTTTCTATACTGAAACATTAAATTTCTTTTTTTAACCTGCATCAGAAGACAAAAACCGGGGTATTTGTGCAGCTATTGTAATATTGTAGACTGAAAGGACTAAGGTTAGTGTCTGAGCTGCAGGGGAAAAAAACAAGAATGGCAGGGCAGCATTTACACTGAATTTAGTGTTGTCAGATCATTTGCTTTCGCCAGAACTGCTTTGGTTACATTCTTCAGAACAGTTTAAAAGTTGTTTAGCCCTTCAAGAGTTTCTACTCACTTCTAATTTGAAGGAACAAAATCAGACCTATGGAAACTATGTATACAATTGGTAGGGATTTCAGAATTGGTGTGTCCACTGATTCACAGACTAGGCTTGACCTGGTAGATATAGATAGATAGATAGATAGATAGATAGATAGATAGATAGACAGATACACACATGTAATTCCTTAAGGGGAACAGGGAGTTTTCTGATATGACCATTCATGTGTGTCTCATACAAATAAAATATATTGTGTGGTCTTTTACATGATTTATGTACTTAGGACTTGATCCAAGTCTCAAAAAAAGCTAATGGAGAGTCAACTTTGAGAAGTAAAGCCAACAAAGACAGTCCCAAGCTTTCAGTATGGAGAGGGTAGGCTTGGATTTTGGCAAGTTTTTTTTGGTTTAACAGATAAATATTTTAATTAAATTGCCCTTGAGGATGTCAGAGATATCTAAAGACTGATGTCTTTCTGGTTAAACACCAAGAGAGTCATTCAAAGGAAAGAGGGAACCAAGCCTTTCCACAGGGTCTAGCATCAAACCTGTATTGCAATTCCCTCAGCTGAAATGTTCTTCAGTACTTTCAGCTGAGACAAACAGCAAATGTGTCAACAGGATTGTGGGTAGGGTATGCAAGGTAAACATTTGTGTGCAGAGCCCAGGATCATAAAGAGCTCAGAGAAAGTGGTGAACACAGTTGAAAAGTCATCCGTTGACATTTTGGTTGGTTCTAAACCTGACCATGAGAGTAGATTTGAAATTATTTTCCCATAGGTCACTCATTGCAGTCACTGAGTGATACATTCACTGATTTGATTCAGATTCAAGTCAGTGTCAGAGCAGAAGTACAAGATAAAGACATGCACATGTGGTGCAGCATGGCTTTAGAAGACTTTTGACAAATTTATAAGATGGTCCCATCTTCAAATACTTCCATGGGAAGTGGATGGGGAAGCTCTTTTTAATGAATGTCTGGATCAGCACTATATCAACATGTAATATGTTAGATTCCTACAAAGGTTATTTTTATTATATATATATTTAACAGACAGACTTCTATTTTAAGGGGAGGATTTTTTTGGTGAGAAATAAAGATAAACGTTCTTCTGGATGAAGGGAGGGATGGAAAGCTGTTGAGTGATCAGTGTGATAGGTGTTAGAGATGTAAGGCTTGAGATAGGAATTATTTAGATGACTTGTCTCCAAAAGCCATCAAAAAAGATAACAAATATCAAGTAAAATATTTATACCTCAGTGGTATACTGCATGCAGTGGTGAGATAGCTCAGATTGGTTTTTTTTACTGTTTTTGTTAGGCCAGCAGATATTTCAGATAATGGATCCCTGAAGGCAGTGGCCAAAACTAGGGAACTATTAAGACTGAGTATTTAGGAAGTTTGGGCTATGACAGCAATATGAAGTTTAAAATGCAATCTTTTGTGACAGAAGTATTGCAAGTGGGGTCTCTGAGATCACTGAGAAACAACAGCAAAGTTCCGTCATTAATGATCATTAATATTACTTTTGTATATTCAAAAACCAAATACAGTTTCAGATTTGCCTGATGTAGTGTTATGACTTCATATACAGACAATAGCTAGGTTCAAAGGACACTTCGTAGGTTGCTAAGTGAAGGACTTTGAATTTGGAGAATGCCAGATACTTTCTTCATTCTCAGTTCCACTGTCTATGTATCGCTTTTGTGGTGAATGAAGCCTGTATCCTTTCACTGAAAGGAGAGAAGATTGTATGTATTCATACAATTAAAGACTGCATCATGTTATGCATATACAATGGGTATTGTCCTGGGGCAAAGAAATGGCATTTCCCCAGTCCAGTGATGTGGTTGCTGCTGGGTTTTAGGTCTACAACAAAAAAACCTAAAAGACAAACAAACAAACAAACAAACCACATTAAAAACAAAACAATGACATTTTAAATCTTGTTAGCTTCCCTAACTGCAGGAACCATCAGCATGTGCTCTTACAGTAGAGCACTCACCACTCAAATGCAGATACTTCTGTGATGATACCTCCCACTCTCTTAACAAAGCACAAAAACTACAAAACAACATAGCACAGAAAATAAGGGTAAACACAACACCTTGCTAAAGTTGCAGGAGGAAACTTAGGCAATGGGAACTTGGTGCAGACACTGTGGTTTGCACTTTATAGTGTTCTAAGTGTTTTGCAGACTTTACATAGTGAATTGTTGTAATCATAATAGAATTTTGGCCCTTAACAACTGTTTGGTCTGATAAAGTGGGAAGAATATTTTTTAAATTTTGTTTGAAAAAATAAATTGCAAAATGTCCCACCTGATTTCCTTAAGGCTCAATCCCCATGTCTTTCACTAAATCCATAAGATGTTGGAGTGCCTACTAACTAAGAAAATCATATCACGTATTGTTCTTAAGCTTTTGTCTTCACACAGATTTGTGCAGCACCGAGCGTAATGACGAATCTTTGCTGGCACCCTTGAATTACAATGGTAGAGAATAGTGAATAATTGAAGATGGATTCAGGTGCTTGATTTTAGACAATATTGAGAGGAAATGTCATGCTGACTTTCCACTAGCACATGAAAACAGAGACAAATATTAATAATTTTTTTGTCATTAATTGAAGAAACTGAACAATAAACTACATTTACTCTTCCCTTTCTCATTTTCCTTCTTCCCTCAAAATAAACAGTTGTTCTTATTTTCTCTTTCTTCTGTTTGTTTTGTGGGTCTCAGCTATCTCTCAACTATCTGTCCAGCAGCTGTTGGAGGCTCAGGTGGAACTTTTTCATTCATCAGCATTTCTGCAGATTCTTCTGTGGCAAATTAATTTTTCTCTTGCACCTCCATCCATCAAAATGTTGTCTCTACCTTCAAAAAGATTCACTTCTCAAAAGAATGAGTAAGTTCAGAATTACTAAATTCCCTCCTACTACTTTCATGCAGTCAATGAGAATCCTGGCAGCATATCAATTTTTTAATATAAACAAATGTAAATGAGATAAGATTTTGAGTATTATTCACCAATGGTGTTGTGTAAACCAAGTGACCGATGGAAACAAATTACATGATAAGAGACCAGGTAGGAATTGTGAATTGGTGTTTCAGGATAAGAAGTCAATAGAAAGTCTCATCAGACTGTAGTATAGAGGTCGGCTGACTATATGGCCTTCTTTTTCACAACCATCTGGAAATTCACAGGCTCCATTAACTTATAAGGGTAGATTATCCAAACAGGTGCATTGCACTGTCAAGAAAGAAATACTCTGAGCAGAAACTGAAAAATACTGTGGGCAGTCCATGTGAACTCCTGTATTGCCAGCCCCCATACGTAACAGAAATACCACATTAGGTCATGCTTGTACTGGAGGTGGTCAGTTGAGGCAAAATCTATGCAGAACAGGTTTACTCATCATTATGAAAGCCATAAATTCTGAAATAAACTGCAAGTATCGTTAACTGTATAAAAACTGTTAGAGCAACAGGCAAAAGTAATTTAAACAATTTCATTAGCTCAAAAAGGGCTTTAATATTAACAAAGATCACAACCTCCAAACTTCCCTGCAAAGCCATAGCTGGGAAATAGCTGGGAAAGCTGAAGATAGTACCTGTATAGAAAAGTACCTCGTATGAATAAATAAAACACCAAGGTAAATGTATGTTATGATTTTTATATTTTCTATAGTTGTTGTTATATTTGTCTGTTTATATTTCAATGAATGAAAGTAGCTCTTTCTGCTGCCTTTGTTTTTTACACAGCAAACTTAAATGTAGAAAAGCCTGTCTGCAGTTGTATATCAGAATCCACACACTTGTAGAGAGTGCCACTGAAATCCAAATATGGATGTGGGAGATCAAGTTGAAATCTGTTGGAGGGGGAGCAAGATGACTTCATTGCCCTCTATTGCCATTCTTTTTTTTTTTGGCTGCCTTGCAGTGAATAATCAACTGAACTTGGATGGCAAAGAGAGGTTGCTACATAGGCTGCTGAGATCTACAGCTAGCAGACCTGCCAAGTCTTAAACACTGAGAAGGAGACATTCGTCTGACTTCTTTCACGCTGTCCCATGTATTTTCAGAAAACAAGTCATGCACTTGCAGCTTTACTTTTGGGGCCCAAAATTTCTGTTCTGCTTCATGATCCCTTGTGCCAGACAGACCTATAGACAGTCAGCTGTAGTGTGGGCCACAGGAAATCATGGAGTGGGAGAGAAACTGCTGCACGGGACTGCTCTTTAGAAGTGTAAATCCACAATGAAAAGGGCCCTGACAGAGACATATCTGGAAGACGGACTCTCTGCCATTATGTGAGAGGATATGTGCCTCCCACACAACTCTTCCCCTTTTTCTTGTTCTGCAGTGACCTGACATGCAGGGTCACATGCACTGAGGCCTTGGAAAGTTGAAAGGTCTACAAAACCACTATATAGATGGGAAGAATATGCTTCTTATATAAATATTAAGACCACAGGTATAGGATTAATTCCTGTGCATTCAAACAACATTAAACCTGACCTCAAGTAAATAGATTGCAGACAACCTTCTGCAGCAAGAAGCATGTCCTGAGAGTTGGCATTGAGACTTCATTAAATTTTCTTGTAATCAGAGTAATAGTCTCTTTTGCCATGGTCTAGAGGGGAAATAGTCTTCCTAGGTTAGGTTTCTGGGAGCTCTCATGGATGCTGCTATCCATCACTATCCTCTGTCATCTTCTCAGCACATGCCATAAGCAGTGGACATAGCACTGAAAATAGTAGAAATAAATTATCAAGCAGCTAGTATAGTCATCTCATTTTTTCTGAATCTGTCTTTACGTCCTTCATTGATGTCCTCTTCTGTGGTGTCCAATGAGTCTTCTAAAGTTGAAATGAATGCTAGCAAGGACAAAATGCATACCTGTGAAAAGATACCCTTAATGGTATAGCTGTGCAAAAAAACATGGAAATTATTTGGTACATATGCAACATCAAGTACTAGAAAGAGCTGTGAAGAGCAATGCTACAAATGTTTTTTTGCTGGAGTGGGATACTGAGTCTAGTCAATAGAGATCCTTTACTGAGCTTTCCACACCTTCCTTCAGACATTATGTTGGAGACAACATGGCAAGGGCTCATTCTCTCGTATGAAAGCATGAAAGATGGTGAAAATAGCACAGTACCTAACATATTTTGAGCTGTTTTTCCTGGATTACATTTTGAGCTGTGTTTCCAGTACACACTGGAGAAAGTCTAATAAGGGCCATGAAGATGATTAAGAGGCTGGAGCATACAAAGGAAAACTGAGAGAGCTGGGACTGTTTAGCTTAAAGAAGAAAAAGTTTAGAGGGGATCTCACCAATATATGTGAATACTGAAGGGAAGGTGTACAAAAGGACAGAACCAGGCTCTACTCAGTGGTGTGCAGGGGCAACGGGCACAAACAGAAACACAGGAAGTGCCATCTTAACATCAGGAAACACTCTGTGAGGGTGACTGAGAACTGAGACAGGTTGCTCACGGAGGTTGTGGAGTCTCTATCCTTGACGGTATTCAAAAGTCGTCTGGACCTGGTTCTGGGCAACCAGCTCTAGGTGACCCTGACTGAGCAAAGGGGTTGGGCCAGATGACCTGCACACATCCTTTCCAATGTCAATCATTCTATGATTCTGTGAATAGTAATACTTTTTTTTGTGTCTTAATTTCATTTGTTATTTTCTCATTCATTATGTTTTACTTCGGGGGAAAGTTGGTGTTTGGAATTTGTTGGTTTTGTTTGTTTTGTTTTTTAAACTATATGCCAAAAGCAATTAATTTCTTTTCAGAAAGGGAGTCCCATAGCTCTTTTTAGAGGACACCTAGCTGTTACATGTTCTGTAGGCTTAGAAGACCTCAGCAGTTTCTTCAGGAAGGTGCATTGCCCCTATTTATTGTTAGTATATTGCTCTCAAGAAACCAAGGGAAAGTTTGCCTCCCATCACAGGGAACACGAGTTAAGCTGTAAATGCAAAAGTAACATATCATTTAGACTCACTTGCCAATAATAACCCAGGTATTCTAGGCATTCCAGTGAAAGAAGAGATATTGGGAAACAATGGAAATTTGGAGTAGCAGTAACCCCAAAATCTGTGCAGTTGGTGGGAGTTAGAGAGAAGTATTGGGGTGTAGTAGGAGGGAAAGATAGGAAAGGATGCAGCTGGATTTTGGAAAGGCTAAACCTCTGCCTGGCAGCATTCTGAAAAGAGAGAGGTACAGCTTTGGGCAAGGGAGCTGTGGGCAAGTAAGAGGCAAGTGACAATGAAAAAAATCACCTGGTCAAAAAATGAGGAGGTTGAAGTCTGAGATGTCCTACATGTGTACATATTGTGTACATATTGTGTATATATATAGCACTGGTATATGCTATTGGACATCAAGAGCAACGGAGTGCAAAGAAGAAGAGTATGGTAATGGTATTTTCTTCTCTACAGCTTGTATCTTAAGTTAATCTAGATGCTAGGGCAAATCAGCAAAGACTCATAGAACCAGCCAGTGACAGACAATCTTTACTTGGTTCCAGTCATATAGCACAAAGGAAAATTTATCAGGGTTAAGTCTCATCCAGTCCTATTTAAAAGTTCTAGATTTTTCCATCCAGATATTTCGTTGCTTTGCTGACATAGACTTCCAAAGAATTTATCCTGAGGGGCTATTTCTTCTTGCATTGCAGTTACAAGGCATTAGTCCATGCACTGCTGGTATGTCAAAACGTGTAGCTGATAACTTGGTTACATCATTAGTTATTCCTACCTCAGGTGGAAAAAAAATAGCTGTCTTTAAGCGCTGCTCAATGTGCATGTTCTGCAGATTCTCACAGAGAGACCTGTGGTTACCTCAGCCTGATGATTGCTCTGCATTCTTCTGATGTAGACACCAAGAGCTGTTGAAAATAATTGAGACGCTTGTCAACAGAGTGGGAGACTGGACTTCATCAAAACTGTTTTAGTCTCCGGGACTGATGACCTTTTGATGGAGTTTGTTTTAGTTAGGAATTAAGTGTCCAATTCTGTATAGTGTGAAACGCTTTCCCTGAGGTGCCGAGTATCCCTATTTTCTCTCACAGTTGCTCTGGTGTTAAGCATCTCTGGCACTGAGCACTCTGCAGAATAGGGCTTAAAACTTTGAAAGGGGAAACAAGGTTTTCATTTCTGTTTTTTTAAGAATTAATTTAAATTTGAAATACAGAATTGTTATGAGTTCATTGAGAATGAACTATAAAAGAAACTCATTTAGCAGATCCAAACTAAAATCACTTTGTTAACTAGAGGTGGGTTATAAAGGAAGGTATGTCAGTGCAGGGAAAAGTCATGTGTATCATTTTGCAGAAGAGGATTTCTGAAAAGAGTGCAATTCCCTGATTGTCCTCTGCTATTAATATTAATATTATAATAATGATCATAATGCATAAAGAAAAATATAAGGTTTCTGACTTGTTATATGTTTCCAATTTTTTTTATTGCTGTAAACTGAGTCAGCTGATGAACAGCCTCTAGGGAGGAGACAGGATCACCCTTGTTTCCCGTTCAGCCTTGCTCCAACAAAAAGCTAATAAAACAAAAGAATGTAATGGCCTTGCAACCCAGGTAAAAGGTTCAGGAGAGTTCACAGGTCAATTGATTTCTAATCTTACTTTATGTTATATTTCGATCAAAAACCAAAACCACTCCAGCGTCATAATCCAAATGTATGTTTGGCAACAACACCCTGATTTTACACTGTCTTTGAAAAGTAAGCGTAAAACCTCTCACAGCAGAAGGACACTATATTTATGTGAAATGCAGCAGTGAGTGTTTTAAACAATTTGCAAAATTCTTCTGTTTACCTATGTGAATATGTATGATAGTCTATCAGCATATATAAACACACATAAATATATTTCTAGGTGGAAATATTTAATTAACTGGTCTGCAAGCATAAATAGCAGATCTGCATTGAATACATTATCAATTAATTTACTGAAAATTGCACCACTGACCATTTCTTTACTGCAGTATCTCAGAATGGAGAAGGGAAAGATATTAGTTGCATCACTGTAGAGCAATGAAATTTCTGTAAGTCGTGATCTGCTGGCATGTAATAACTCGATCTGCTTCATGCAGACAAAATATATTAAAAGTATGGACGAGTGAAGTTTGTGCCCCAGGGAGAAGGCAAGATAATGCATTGAAATTGTTCAGAGGTAGTTAGATGCCTAATGGTCTAATATGTGAGCTATGTGAGGTCTGGGGTCTGGTTCTCATAAATTCTGGCTAGACTGATCCTGTAATTTCAAGCAAAGGATAAAAGCGTTAACCAGAGTCATCAGTGTTCAAGGTCCATGATGCTGGATATTATTCATGGAAAGATTCAAGAAAAACACTAAAAGGAAAGCTCTGGAGCATGTGCGTTTGTATGTGACAATATATGTATATGTAAAAATATGTGCTGTATTCTTTCTGTGTGCAAGTGTGTATGTGTGTAGATATATACACATAAACATGCACACAGTAAATGTGTACATTAGCATATGTACAGTTACACGGAAATCACGCTAACAACTGAAGAGCCAAAATAAGAGCTTTTTTTGGTATGTTTGGGGCATTTGGGGTTTTGCTTTGTTTTTTAAATCTGTTTAGCAAGGTAATCTATGGAAAGAAAAAATTCTAGATCTCATTTTACTACTGCTACTTTGTAGTATACATTTTATATCAACAAAATTTTTACACTTGGCATCTACTTTTTTTTTAAGTTGCCTTGTGTTAGTACATATTTGCAAAGCTTGCTTATGATTACAGCAAAACGTTGTTAATGCAATGCTGATACACTTGTTTTCTCACTTTATACAGCAACTCCGAGCATACTAAACCAGTGAGGTCGCTCCAGTGGCTGAATAGTTGCCACTAGAATTGTATATCGTGCTTCCTGACAAGTGCATGAGTGTGGTATAATGTTGCCTTAATTCACACTTATAATTTTGCATCATCACTGCACACTAATCAAGAATTTGCTCTTTCGAAAACTGTATAGCTGCAGAATTGAAGCTAAATGGCAAGACCAAGTCATAAAAACTATCCCTTATACACAAACTGTCTAACACAGCATAGATAATAAAAATATGCTGGACTCCATAGATTTTGTATAACTGTGTTTCCTTAAGCAGTGTTTAAGTTGTATTTGTCCTATGGCTTTCTACTAAAATAAAATGTAGTCGTTCTATAACTGGAAGGTGATCACCTGGACGTTACCATGGATTTACTTAAAACTTTGAATGGGAATGAAAAGAATCTTATGTGCACTTCTCTACCTCCCAGAATGAGTTCTCATCAGCTTCACTGGCTCTGACTGCTTTGTTCTCTGGACTCCAAAGAGTTAGATCCTGAGTGAAAACGATCATGTGATGGCAGAGGGATTCTTATCTCTTTCTTGATAATATGATTGTTTTGTCTTACTTCCAAGTACATCCCAATTTAAGAATTCTGAGGTTTTGTCTTTCTGGTTGTACATGATTTGCAAATATTTTTAGTAACTGGGCTGAATATCCCTTTGCAATGATACGTACATTTTAAATTTAAACTGAAGGCAGGATAGGAAAGCAAACCAGCAAAGAAAATTGTTACATTATCCTCAAAAAATTTTTTTGTTGTTGTTGTCTGTGATGTATCCCTGTTTGTTCCTTTACTGTTCTGTAATGAAGTATTCCCTCGATAACTCATGTAACAAATTCCGTATTGTTTGACACTGGTGGTCTATCTGCATAGGTGCACAAAAGTCTGATGGGGAATTGAAAGGGGATAGAGGATGAGTATTGCATGTTATAGTCGTCGTCGTCGCCCCCTTCCCCAAATTTGATTAAGTGCATTTGGAGGATTTGATCCATTTCTGCAGTGTTGTCACCTGTGTGCCAGTTTTACAGAAGAAAGTACTGACACAATGGATTCAGCGAGGAAGGAGCTGGAGCTGTTCTGGTTCTATGCAATTGCTTTCTTCATCTCGGGATTGTGGGAGAGACAGTGCAATGAGTTCTGTTAACACTGCTGCTTTTGAGCTGATGTATTCCAGGGTTTTCTGAGGAGGGCTATGTACTATTTTGAGCTTAAAAAGCTACATTTGTAGAAAAAAAAATTGGCTTTTCTGGAGACTTACATTGGTTCAAAATCTGGACCTCTTTTTAAGATTATTAAATGTAACTTTCTGTATAACATTTCCACATGCATTTTTAATTAGTATTTTGAAAATTACAGATTTTTGTCAACCCCTAAATACAGGGCTATAACACACCCATGTCTAGTTGACTGACTTATTCGGATGATTTTTCTGACAAAAGCAGAGCTCATCTTGCAGGTTTATAAGGCCAAACTATCCAAAACTGTCACTAATTTTGAGTTCCTCAGCTAAAAACTCTTATTTTGCACATGCAAAGATTATACACACAGTAAAACTATGCAGTTACATGTGTAGTACTTGACCTGTGAAAACAAATTAGTTCGGATTGTACAATCTGAATATTAGAGGTCAGATTAATATCTCTTGGATAAACTGCCCCTTGAAATTTTACTAAGTTTTATAGAGCAATTGCAAGCTATCTAGAGCTGATTTTCAGTAATTAGATGAGTTGTTAGGTAGAAAATTGGCAGTCTAATGAGTAATTTAAGATACTAAAAACTCAGGTTGCATTTGCGGGATTATGGAAGGGTTAGATATTTTCAGAAGATATTGTGAAAGATCACACAGTTGACCCCAAAAATATTTTCAGAATATTAATGTTTTTTCCTGTGTGACCTTTGAAAACTTATTAATTTCCCAAAATGCAAGATGAAACATAGATGCTAAGTATAAAATAAGAATTCCAGAACCCCATGCTTTTTCCAAGATCAGAGGTGTATATATATACTGTCTTCTTTCTGTCTGTCTCATTTACTCTGGAGAGCAGAGACTGTACTGAAGTATATAAGAGGTATCAGAATTCCTTTACGTGCCAGTGTTTTGCCTCCTCCAGGGAATGGATCAGACAGGCAGTGCGCAGGGACAACATGACCTGTGAATACTCACAAACCAAAACACAGCTGGCAGGTCTAATTTTAGGTTCTTTAGCCTTGATCATGTCCCTTTAATGTATTGGGTGGAAAAAAAAAGCACTTAAAATACAGGAAACATCACAGAAGTCCAGTTCCAAATTCCTCTTTAAATAGAGCCTCTACATTGATGTGCTTTTTCCTACACTCTGGTTTTGTTTAATTTTTTGTGTGTTTTTTTTTTTTTAAATGCATGTGAAATTTGCCAGGTCGGCAGCCCTGGAGACAGAAGTCCCCTATCAACAGAAAGGTTACCATAATGAGAAGTGGCAATTTGCATTTCCTACAATGACTTGCTGGCGTGCCAGAACCCTGACCTAAAGCTTGAGAACATAGTTTAGTTTCCACATCTCATTCCCAGCCTGGTCTTAGACAAGCAGTGAAACAAAAGGATTTATTTTTATTTTCTATTGAATCTAATGGGAGGAAGATAGGGCCTCAGACCTTGACTTGGTATAATTTTGTATGATTTTTTGAAACTCTTTTCCAAGATGCTAAAAAAAGCTGGGGATTTCCATGTAGACACACAATGCAGAGAAGGCACAAATTATCAAACTACACTTTAAAAACCTTCTCCTTAAGTGTTCAATATTCTAACCATTTTCTAGAGCAGACAGTTTTTATCTTTCAAGTGTCAAAAAGATTATGTTCCCAAGCAAAACACCATATATTTCAGTAAAGGCGGCTTCCTGTTTTAAAAACATATAGACAGACAATTTTGAGGGAATTTCATGCCTAAAAAGCTAATTCAGTGTTTTACCAGAATATGATACTGATTTGGTACTTTTAATTATGAAGACTGTATAAAAAATTTTGCAAAAGCTTTATTGGAAAACAAAATGTGTGATAAAACTGTTTTTCCATTTGTTTTGTTTCCATTTGTTGATTTTTCTTCCTTAGTTTTTGCTTTTTTACTAAATTTGAGAGATCCTCTTGCTGTTTTGTTTGTTTCTTTCTTTGTTTGTTTTTAAAATCTTAATCTCTCAGTTAAGGATCTTATTTTCTTGGTTTGTTTCTTTCATTTTCCTGAAATTCCTCAAAATATAGGTGTATGAAAAGCATAGTGTTCAGAGCAGAAATAAAATCTAAACATCCACTTTTCTGTTTTGCATAGCCCACTAGGTCTGAAATTTGAGAACATTTTGCTGCATTACCCTGTCCTACTTGCAACTCATGAGTTCATCCAGCAGCAAACACTTCAGTTCTGTCAAACCTTTTATTCCTAGTCTAATTTCCTATGACCAGATGCCACCCAGACTTCCAGGAAGGAAGTCAAAAGTGCTTTCCTGGAATCCAGTTATAAGCTTAACCCAGAACCCAGAAAATGGAAGATCAAATGTGATGTGACTTTACTCATATGTTCAACCATTCCAACAAAATCCACCAAAATTAAAAAAAATTAAACCTTTTTCCTGGACATTTTCAGATTAGTTAGGCCATGTCAGAGCATGGTAATCTTCAAGCCTTTGTTGGTTCATACAGGTAAAAGACAGAGAGACCAAAAACTTTGCAGGCTTGTGGAGTTGGTAGATATACAAAGCTCAGCTTTCAAGCTCTCCATGTTGACATGAGGAAATATGGTAATTTTGCAAAATACATTTGTATTGTTCTATTGGTCTTCATTTTCTCTTTCTCTCAGTAGAAAAACTCAGTTTGTGTATAGTCCTCCCATGGACAGAATGAAGGAATGGGGCTTCAATTAATGCTGCTTAGTGATATATAAAATGCAGTGCAATGGGTACGATATCTATGACCCAAAGTGTTGTGTTAGACTTTTAAAGTAACAGTATTCTTCTCACTGACAGAAAATTATCCAACATCAAGTTTAATTGTTTTGACTACTTACTTTAATTTCCATTTGCTCTACCCAGTAGAGCTGATGGAAAAGCAGGGAAAGTAAACAGAGAAAACTGTATCAGTTCACAAAAATTATGTTATATGAGATGAACAAGCTAAACTTTTCAGACAGCTTAGAGGTATTGCAAAAGGAAATATTTGATCCAACTGAAATTCCTACAAGTATCTGACACATTGCACATTTACATTACCTATTTAATGAGCTCTGTTTTAAAGTATTTTTCTTGAAAGAAAAGGCCAGATGTATAGACACTGCCAATCTTAGGATTTAAAACATTTAGTTTCTGATCCTGAGATACAGGGTGTACCCATAACTTCAGAGTAGCATCATGGGTTCATCCTCAATGTCCTATTCAGGACCTCTAAAAGATAGCTAAGATTTCAAGAAAAATTTAAGGCAAAATACATCAGGGAAAAAAAAAAAGGCATGGTGCACATCACATTATTTAACAGTGTTAAATAATTCTGGAGACTTTTCTTTAGTGATTCTATTTGTGAGAGGGGGATTTGAAATTTGACAGGTGAATGTTATGAGTGGGCTTTTGTTTCCCTTATAAAAATGTAAAAATTTGTCCACAATGTAAGTCTTAGCAAAAATTACAGTTCACAGATGCTTACTGAAGTCTTC
Source organism: Neopelma chrysocephalum (assembly GCF_003984885.1). Taxonomy (NCBI): domain Eukaryota; kingdom Metazoa; phylum Chordata; class Aves; order Passeriformes; family Pipridae; genus Neopelma; species Neopelma chrysocephalum. The sequence goes on from NW_020897693.1 coordinate 26,015,050, forward strand.
CTGGGTTTTGATAGCTCAATGTCTAGAAATTTAGTCTTAAATAACCAGAATCATGAATCCCACGCCGTCTTGTGCTGGTGAGACTGCTCTCACGACGTGCAGTGACCATGCATACTATTGCGAGGCTGTTTCAAAGTACCTGAGATGAGAGTCATAACCAGGTACTGAAGCCATGAACTATTATCCCATACCTACTATTCCTTCTGATACCCAGGACTTTGATGGAGGAAGATGCCAGAGCTAAATGTAAAGGGGACCAAAGCTGTCCAAGGGAGAGAAGGATATAGTTTGTGTCATGCTGACAGAGATACCATGAAGCAAAGGAGGAGGTGAAGGAGGACTGTCTAAGTTAGGAGGCTGACAATATGCTGAGAATAAAGGAGACTCCAGGAATTGCAAAGGAATGGAGCTGGAGCACTGGGAGAAGGTGACTGTGAATTAATTGGGCTGGTAGGAACAGAGTGGAAGGAGGCAGCTGCTGGGACATGGACCCTGGGACTGGAGTAGAATGAGAGAAATGATGAAGGAAGAAGAAACACCAGGGTCAGTGAGGTGGGTAATGAAGGCTGGATGAAGAGCTGGGACCTAACTTAGCTGCCATTTTGCTGCAAAAGAGGAGCCTCCCACTGATGCACTCTTTTGAAAGCTTTTTGTAATGGCAAACATCGATGGCAAACATTAAAAGAAAAATGCCACAAGGCTTTACATTACTTCCCTGTGGTCCCTCTTGCCACATAGATGCGGGATGTGGAGGATACAAGTAACAGCACCCTGTGCACAGTCTCTGGTCTAGAATGGTCCACAGCAATGGAGAAGGACTATTTCAGAGGACGTCCTGCTCAGAGCTGGAGCAGTCCATGCTCCTTTTTTTCTGTGGGGGGTGCTGCAGATGCCAGCATGTACAGGCTGGAGCATGTTCAGTACAGATGGAGTCTTTGAAGAATTTAGCTGACAAACTCTTAAATGTCTTTACTGAACTAGTGCTAATTGAAAATTTTCAAAGGTTTATATCTTGGCCAAATGTGGGTGGATTTTCAAAGAGATGGCAAAAGGTACATCCCCAAGAGCAGGGCCATCCTTTCTCCAAATGTTGTGCTTCTGTTCCAAAGCACACTCTCCTCAATTAAATATAGCAAGAAAAAACATACCAGTATTTTTCTTTAATTTCATTTTCAGAAATGGCTGAATCATTTTTGCTAAAACTTTCCAAAATAATTGAGGCTTGGGCAAACATTCTGCAGACTAAATATCAATTTGGAAAGTGAAGTTTAGCAAACAGAAATACGGTCTTACAAGAGGAATACCTGTTCTGCCAGTAATAAACAAAAGGACAAACTTTAGGAGCCCTTTTCCAGAAAATAGGAAGAGAAGGACTGGTAGTAAGTTGCCGTCGATTTGCAGCGCTGCTCATGAGGCCATAATTTGCCTTTAAATGCACTCCTCATATTGAAATGCTTACACAGGATAATTCAGTGCAGATATTACTAGTGAGTGATTCGCCTGCATGGGAAGGTTACTTCTGTGATGTTGCCAAAGGTAGTGAGGCTTTGGCAGTTACATAGTGATAGCAAATCACCCAGTAAGGAAAATAAAGTTGCCTCAGAGCAGCTTTCATTTCTGTACCTAACTTGCTCAAAATGCTTGTAAACTTTCCATTGTAGAGTTAGCACGGTTTACTCATTCAAAGTATGTCCCATCCCCTCCCTTGTCACCCTTGCATGTGTTACTAACTTTTGGTTTTTTGTAGTATACTGACTGAGTGCCCCTCTGTAGTGTCAGAACTTTCATCAGGTGAATATTGACTTTGCATCCACCTTTACAAAAGATCTACAGGCTATCACTTTTTCTATTGCATCCAGACAAATCTAACACAAATTCTAACCATCATTATTAAAGAAATGATGCACACTTTTGAGTCTTCTGGAGAAACAGCACTTTTTGACATATAGCTAGAATACTTACCTTTATGTTCCATCCCCCACCCCCTTTTTACAGAAATGGTGGATAATACATTTCCCTTAGGGAGGATTTAAAAGCATTTTGTATTATGATGGCTAACATGTAGGCTCCTATCACTGTGGAGATGAAGCCTACTTTCACCAAAACAAAACTTACTTTCCTCTGGGTAGCAAGTACCAGACTGGAATAGGAATCAACATAACTGAGAATTTCCACAATAACTTCTGCATTGCTCACTTAATTCAGGTTGCGGGGAGCATATGACACTTCAGCATATTGGATGCCATAGACATGAACCTGAGATCCTTGAATTACAGTCTGGACCACCAAAGGTGTGCCTGAAATTTGCAAATGCTTGGTGTGTCCATGGGGATCCCAGAAAACTTGCAAAGCCATTGACCTCAGAAATGAGAGATGTTCAGCTGGGAAGGGACTGTAATATAACCTTTGGGAAGTAGTATTGTCCCAGGTTCTGTGCTATCAGATTCTTTCATCTAGCAAATTGGAATGAGGGAAGTGCTCAACCACCTTCTGTCAGCAGTATGTAACCATCAGAGGTGGAACTGAAAAAGTTTTTTGGGAAAATGGTAGAAGCTTAGAAGAGAAAGCAATCAGTGAAGAGTAACAGGCTTGTATGGATTTTATATACAATTAATTGAATGGGTCCTTGAATTGTGCCAGTTGCATGCCAGAAAGTACAAGTAGGGGCCCCCAGACTGGCCTTTACATGGAAAGCTATACATTGTACAAAGGTCTTGTCCAGAGTTTAGAGAACGTGTTAAGCTTTTGTATGTGGGCTCCAGGAGCTCTTCCTGTTCTAATTTGTATTGTGCTAATTCTTAATTCTAGCAGAAGATTGTGCGTTTGTTTTGTTAAGGAGGAAAGGAGCAGAAAAAAAATTTGCCCAGATAGCCTTAAGTATATTTCTAACCTTAAGAAAGACTATGTGAGGTATCTGTAAGAAGTCTGTCTCAAAGAAAGGTTCTTTACAGTTGCTCAGAAAGTAGTACAGCTTGAAGTATTTTATACCAGCCTATAAGGAACTAGATTTAAATTGGTGTGCAGTGAAACATTTAAATATACTATAGCAAATGAAATATGGTCCAACAGGTTTTTTATGGTCCGACTATGCTTTTTCTTTTCAATCACTAGCCTGGGGCAAACAAGTTGGCTTTAAAATGTCTATTTTAGCTATGCTTTTATCACCTCTGTCTTTTAGGAAGTTTGATTTCTTTTTTTCATTTCTTTCCTTTGATAAAAAAAAGAGCTGAGATCTCTGAATGGGTTATTTATCTCTTATGTTCAATCTATTTATCTGTCAATGGACATGCTGCTTTAGAAGTGTTTTATATTACTAATTAATTTAATTTCACATACTGTACTCCATGTTAACACATTTTCTATTATACACTATAATGTGATACAGGGCCTTCCCTCAGCAACCTTACCTTAAAGCTTTAATTGCTTTCCTCTAACCCTCAGTTCATGTTTGATTTATCTGATTTCTTTGTATAAAGATTCTCTGGTTTATAACATGTACACAAGTCATTAAATTGGTGTTGATGTTTATCTAGCAAACTTACCAACTGGTGATAGTATACATCCCTTTATGAATTTATGACTGGGCAATAAAAGAAGTGTCAAAAGCCCTGTTGCTGTCTCTGTCAGGTCACTTTGTTAGTTTATGTTTAGAAAGACAACATGGCCTGCCACTGACTTACACAGTGATTTGAAGGATTGACACCTGCAGTCAAAATCTGTTACGAATTTCCAGCCATGGACTGACTTATTTTTCCTTTTTTTGAGGGGAAAAGGTGAATAGATTGCAGAGGAGGAAAGGGCTAAGGCAGCTTGAGCACGTTTGAGGACAGCACGGACTTCATCTGACATGCATTGTTGTTTACATAAAGGAAAAGCTGAACCAAAATGCCAGATCCCCAAGCTATGTGAAGTTCAGGGTCTGGATCCAAGTATTGCAGCTTGAATTCTCTCTGGCTCTCAAGAACCTAAATGTAGATACTACATATTAAAATGCATGAAAATGAATGATAGTAAATAATCAATGTAGAGTGGGAAATCTGGTCCTTTGATCTGTCAGGTTTCATCACATAACACAACCATAAGGACATATGGTATTTTAAAGCTGCATTTGAAGAGATGCCTACGCTGACTTTTATCCTTATTTACAAATAGTCAGCAATAAAGGCTGTAATCTTGCAGATAACACTATGGGTGTGCATAAGTCTTCTTGTACAGAGTTCATTTTAGGATTGAGATGTGATGAATATAGCTAGGAAACATTTGGAAATGCATGCTTACTTTTGAATGCATTAAGCCCAATATTATAGCTCTTAAGTAATGAGTAGGTAGATGTATTTATATCTACTGGTTTGATTCAAATCCAGAAAGCTGTATTGTTTCTGCAAAACCTCTTCATTAGCTATTTCATTGTTACATTTACTTCCCACTCATTAAAACTCCATCCCACTTTACTTACATTTGGAAGATGTCTATTGGCTTCAGTGAGAACTAATTGCACATGAAGCGAAAGGGTTCAAATTAGGATTACCAATATATGACCACACGAAAAAGCAAGCATGAAATATTCTAATTCTTTTTAGATGCAAAGTAACTTATGAACAAAACCCATTGTGGCTGATTCTCACAAGCTTAAAGCATCGTGAAAGAAAAATTAAAATGGGCAAGGCTAATTAATTTGCTAAAATCCATTGTTAATGCAGTGTTTTCAGTCCTCCTGAATGCTGCTCTCATGACATTTGGTATCTTTCTAAAGAACCATCCCAGCTGTAAATATAGTTTTTTCTTTCCTCTAAGAATATAAGCTTGCTTTTAAAGAAGGAAGTTCCTAGACCTCATGACTAAATAGAAAGTTTGGAAGCCAAAAGTGCATACTCCTTAGACATTAAAGGCAAATAAAGATCAGTCAGTATTCATTTTAAAGTCCTTTTCTTAAAGCATCACAATTTTTAACTTTTCTTTAACTCTGACGTTGGACTGTTTTGAATGAGGGAGGGGGTAAGAAGTCAAGGGCTTTTCGGCTTTTCAGTTTTGGGGATTAGCAAGGAATGAGTGGCTGCATGGCTATTCTAAAGCCTTTTTAAAAACTGCTTCACATATACAAGAGGAGTTAGTATCATCTGGCAAATTGCTGCTGGATGAAATAGTAATCAAAATATGTGACAAAAGCTACGAGCTCTCTCTGATGACTCCAGCAGGGCTTATGCCATGGTGGGGTTATGAAAAGCATTCCTTTAAAGCTCTGCACAGGAAAGATGAGCCATGGGCTTCAGCCCATGAGCACTTTTTCCTAGCAGTGCCATTTGGTGCTGTGAATTCAGGGCTCCGTTGACTTTGGCTGATCCAAGCACTGCTCCCTGTCGGGCGAGCTCACAGGATTGGGCCCTTAGATGATACATGTAGGACTCTGGAAGACCAGCTTTTGCTGCTCATATGTTTGGCAGGCAGATTTGATAATCAGTGCTGTTCTAGAACCTTACACCATCTCAGTGAATATAAATTGATGGTGTAAAGCAAATGGGCAACTGGCAGGAAGCCAAACACGGAGGGAAGAGAAGACGGTTTATTGTTGAGGGGGCAGCCCGGTGTTCTGCAGCAGAGCTTTCTGTTCACAACAGCTCTGCAGAGCTGCTGAGTTCGAGTGTGGCCTCTGAAGTGTATGAAATAATAACAGTTTTATTTCTCCTGACACAAGCACGGAAGCTGTTTGCTGCCACCTCAGAACTGTTACCCTGCAATGCAAAAGTACCAACAAGGCAGGCTGGATGCAATGTTATTATAAACAGTGCCGCAGTAAACTTCAGGAAAAGCCCATTATACGGTGATAGCCTGTTTGTCAGGAGAAAAGTTCACTAATGTATATAAGAAGCAAAGATCTTTATTCGCTGATATGTCTGCATCTATTTTGTTGCACTTTTACCTTTATTTACTATGCAGGTGCTGCTGAGAAAAACCCTGGAAAACACAAAAAGGCAGGAGGCCACGTACTTAGCTAGTTTAAATTGGCAGAGAAATGCTGTCAATTCAAGGCAGTTGACACTATAGTCCATTGTTTATTGTTGCTTTTTAAAATTTCAGGATTTTGGGAGGGTATGGAAGGAAGAGAGTTTTCTCTGTGGTTGTTTTATTACTGTAAATCGCCGAATGAAAGGTGTTTTTAAAATAAAATGATGAATGAATGACAGCAGGAAAAAAATGAACATATGAACATGATAGAATTAAATTCCATTTTAACTCTAATTTGTTCTCATATGCAATCAGTTGCAGTAATATGAGCTGAGAATTTCGATGAGGCCTCAGGGAGTTTAACACCCATTTCTTATTTTGTTTTGATGGGATTAGCACCCCTAAACCTAAAACTTCTTTGAAAATCATCCATAATGTCAGTCCTTCCAAAGTGTCCTAATTCTTTCTGTGTGCTTAATTATTCTCAACAGAAATGCAAGTACTGCCTTTTGCAGTGGGAAAAATATCATCATTCATTCATCAGTCATAGATCTTAAGTGCCTTTCTTATAAAACTAGAGGATTTTTACTACCCTCCCTGTGCTCTTAAAAATCGGATGCTGATTGAAACGTCTTTTCTTGATGCAGAAACCTACTGCTATATTCTGTGAGCTCATCCCTGGGTTCTGTCATCAGCTATGAATGTTTCCTCTCATATGACATTGGGTCAGATATTAGGTATCTCTAGGCCTCCCTTTGTCCACCCAAAATCAGCTTCTTTTTTCCTTTCTTGCTTTCTTTTTCCAGGGAGTGATGTAGTAAGGTTTTCATTGCTTGTATTCCTTAACATTCATAAAGCAATTTGAGATCTCTGTCTGGAAAGTATTCTAAATATACAAAGATATTAAGTTATGTTAATTCTTCATCTTAATTTACTGGCGTGTTGTTCAAACCAAAGATGAAAATGGCACAAGTCTTCTGTAATGATACAGAGCACTTTGCAACTTTTTTTTTCTTTTGAATTCCAACAGAATATGAAAATTTTAAAACTTGTAAAGAAGATCCGCCAACTTTGCCACCATGTACTATCAAAAAGTGGAATAAGAGCAGGAATCAAGTTTGGCTGTTTGTTTTTTTAATTAATAGAAAAAATAAGTCAACTTGGTAACATTTTGTTGAGAAAATCATTGTTTGTAAAAAGCAGGTATGTTATGCAAATCAATTTACTGAGAGTCAGTTCTTACTTCCAATAAATAGATGAGCCAACTCCACTGTGGCTAGAAAGCCAAGAAAACAGCATATAGATTAAGATTACTCAAAACTTTTGTTCCTGCATAAAAGAGATGCAAATTGCACCATCTTAGTATTGCTTATGAGTAAAGGCCAAAATCTTACTTTTCCCCCTTCATTTAGGACACAAGGCTGAAAACATGCAGCTCTAAAATGTAGGTGTCCATATTTGACTTTGTAGCCTCTTCTTACCATGTAGCAGGGACTGTGATAGCTTTCAGTGATTGCATTTGGGACGAGTGTCCTGTCAACTTACTTGCAGAGCCAGTAGAGGCAAGTTGTTCACAAAGATGGAAAGAATAGGCTTTTCAAGGCTGAAAACAATAATTTTAAAAGCATGCTACTATTCCTATGTGGAATAGATTGAGGTAGAAGGCCAAGCACTAAGAGATCTTTGTGAAGTTTGCAGGAGAGGATATTTTAACCTTATTTAGCTAAAAAGAAAGAAGAGGATTAATTCTTTAAAATCAGTGTAGAATTCAGATTTCTGGACATTTATAAGTATATTTAGAATCATGTATAAGGACGCATGAGCATGTTCATCTGCTCTTTGCTATAGAGTCACACATCCATTTCCAAAACTGAAATGTGGGTAGGAACAGAATATCAATTTGTCTGTTTACTATTAAAGTTCTTATCCAATACCCACCTCCACAATTTCGCAAAGCCCCCTGGGTATTTTATCTTCTTTGCAGTGAAAAAAACCTTCTCCTCTTCAGCTGTTTCTTCCTGCTTAGTTTTAGGGAATTAATTATCATATGGTTGTTGTGTATTCTGAAAGTTATAGGATAATCCCAGTGTTTGAACACCACGTCTGAATCTCAGTCTCCACTTGGGCAGGACACATGGTGTGAGAGACAGCTGCTAAAAACTGTGCAGCTATTACAGTGTGCCAGTTTATAAGCCGTGAAGTGTATGTACCAGCTCACAGATTGTTGGTAGGAGTGTGGTACTTCGTTATAAATATATTTTATTGATTGTAAGGAGATTTTATTCAAAAGCTACCCAGAAGAAATGGGCAGTAAAAGATCAAGTTAATTGTTTGGCATTCATTTTAAATTGCCTAATCTCCTAAGTGTTTATGGGGGCTCCACAAGCTCCCTAAACACTGATATATTTTATTCTTACTTAGTGATAGTGGATAGTTGAGCACTGGATGTTCAGCAAGATGGTGGCCTCAGGAGAGGGCATCCAATCTTCATGGAGGGGTCAACAGGCTACATTAAGACCAGAGCTTAAATATATTTAGGTGACTAAAAATGCAGATGAGAACTTGTCAAATTGTCAAAAGTAACTAAATACATTGCATGCCTCATTCCCTCTGAAATCAGATGAATTAGCTACCTACCTCCTATTCTGTTTCTTCATACATGCCTTCATCTTTAGGCCCCTAAATATTTCTATGGTGGTATCAAATACTTCTTGCTTCTTTTCAGATTAATGACATCTCATGGCACCTACCATATAGTAAAACAGTATACACTTCTGAAAAAAAAATACTTTGAATCAAGACTTTCTAATGTGTAAACACTGTACATTCTTTTAATATTTTCCTATTAAATACTTTTTAAATGTTACAGATCTATGGCAGATGTTGCTATCTACTGTTTCCTAAGCATGTATGTGCTGAGTTGTGTGTGTATGTGTGTGTTTTCATGCTTTTTCTGTTTTAAGCCTGAGGAAACCAGCATATTGTGCTCAGTGGTAGTGGTAGGCAGAACATCAATGTGTAGAATATATTATTGCACCTAAGTCTCCTGTCAAGCTGTGCAAATACAAAGAGAAATGGGAAAAAAGTGCAAAAGCCAAATAACTGAGATTATAAACTGCTTTTAATACTTTCTAAAGTCTGAGGCCTATGTATAAATTAATTCAAACTCTACAGAAGAATTCTGAAACAAATCAGAGATGCCCAGGTGTTAGTCAAACCCTAATACGATTTGATAACACTGCCTTCCCTGGCATTCTCACCCCAGCCCTCTGAAAACCAGCCTCTCAGTCCCTCTGGCCATGGGTTTTCCCGGTACCCACACTTCCTGCTCTAAAACCCTTCCCTGCTCCTCAACCACCCTTTACTGTAACCTCCCGCAGGTTCACTTTTCTGTTCCAGATTGTCTTCCTGACACTGAGCTAAATCCTTTTCCAAAATAAAGCCTGTGTCTCACTGCATGAACATCCCTATTTCTCCTGAGCTCAAAAACACCTTGCAAAGCTACTTCCTCTTCCATGTGTTTGCCCTGTCACCTCACATACCTGAGCTGCTCTTCAGAAGCTGATTAAATTTAAATGTAATCATAATTAAAAAAGAGGCACAAGCACTAATAAACATAATGCTTTCTCAGATGCTTTATTCTTTTTAGACCCATATTCTAAAAACCCATGTGTAAAAGGGCCATTTCAATTCAAAGCCCTTCGCCTCCCCCTCCCCAAACCATAAAATCTCTTGACTTCTGCTCTAAACCTCGTAACAGTGACCACTGGCTCTATGCTAGCTACTAACATTCTTTATTTACTTCCTATTACCTGTAAAAACTCTTGCTTCCTCAAAGAGACAAGGTTCCAGGTCTTGCTTCTGTCAGGAAGTTCAAAACCTTGTATGCAAGCTGACAGTGTAGAAATTGCCAACTTGTGTCAGCAGTTCTACCCAGAGGCAGAAAAGAGGACTTTCCAGGAAGAAGAGAGCACATAGTCTTCTCTTCTGGCCTCACTGGGACAATAGCAAACAAAATCTACATATGCTTTGGAAAGTGCATATCCTTTGAAGACCTGAGCTGCAGATTCCCTTTGCAGAATTTTGGAAATGTTTGTAAATCTATGTAAATCCGTGGCTTAGAGTTCATCTTTGAGTTCAGACTTCACGTGAGATTTAGCCTGAACCACAGGAGTTTCACCTAGTTGCCACCTGAAAGCACCAGTTGCAGCACTACAACCAAAAGTCTTACAATGTTTGCCAAAACTTGAATGAACTCTTCAGTAAACCTGGCCTTAACTATGAATGGTTCAGGGTTTCACTATTATTGTGATGTCTTTGTACTAAAAAAGTTGTTGCAGCCATTGCCTTTGCTTTGCAAATTTAACACATATATATATATATGTATAAACATAAGCTAAATACAAATTAAAAATGTATATTAAAAATTAAAATATAATCCCTTATTTTGTGATAACTAGCTTTATTTCCTTATAGTAGGTCATGCAAATTTTCTGGCAAGATATGTCACTAGCTTATAAATTCATTAAGCTCCAGACCATACCTTACCCTTTCACTAGATCCCTGAAAAGAACTTTTGTGCATGCCAAACAGATATCCACTTGGTCTGTGGCTCTTGAAAGGTAAATTGCCAAGTTCCAGCAAGCAAATTAAGAGGTGCAATGAGAGTTAGCTGTTGCATTCTATCAAATCCTGCTACTGAATGTGTTGAAAAGCTTGCCCAGAGCCGTGGCCTCACATATTTATGGTATGAATGGGGGACACTTGGAGCTATGTATTGCCATAGTTCCCATTTCTTTTGTAATAAACTAGCTCAGCAGATGTAAGGTAAAAAGGAAATTCAAAGTCTCCTACTCAGAGACTAACCAAAACAAAGTTCTCTCTCTGGTCCTCTGTCTATGAGCCAAACTCAGAGCCAGACCTTTCTTGTACTGATTAGTGTTTTATTCTGTATGTAACCCAGTGAAACTCAGAGTGTTCTCAGATGGAATAAGGTGCTGCTTAATAGCACAGTGCAAGCATCAATGCCAGGATATGGCACAAAATACATTTAACAAATCTAACTTTCCATTTGTAACACAACACAGCTTAAATCATAGTATTATTTTTCCAAGTCACTTGTATAATTCTCTTGGTTTATAAACTTTGGTGGTGAAGACATCAGTTTTGGGGAGCTTACCTTTTCTTTTATGATAGATGTATTGCAATTTTTGTAGTATCAGTACCTAATTCACATCAATTGTAGAGTAGATTTTAATCTCCATACTTGTAACTTGGCCTGTGCCTGTGTTCTATAGGCTTCAGAGTATTTGGCATCACATTTCTGATGTGATTGGCACTGCCTATTCCACCTTTGTAGTAAAGTAAAAAAAAAAAAAAAGATGTACTAGTGAACTTTGGTGATTTTATTTAGCCTGGTGGGTGTACAGTAGCTCTGAATTAAAGCAGAAGCAAAAGATGAGCCCAAGATCTACAAAACAGTAGAACCTGAATGATCGTGGATTAAATTAGAGACTCTTAACAAAGCTCATTGAACTTTGATCTAGAAGGGTGGTGGTGAGGGAGGTAATACGTGTTTTTGTGCTTGTTGATACTTTCACTCATGTACTATATCAAGATGATTCATAAAACATTGACTACAACTTTCTACACCATTTTTGACCATTTCCATAACAGCATCTGCATCTCGAGAAAAAAATGGCTTTCTATATTAACCAGTAAAGGCTAATAAATTTAAAAATCCAGCTTCCATTGAAGTCTTCAAAGAACTTCTATTACCTTTGTGAGATAGTAGGTTGGCCCTTTAGCATACCTTTCATGCCTAACAGTGCATGAATCTTTTGTATTTCTAGCTTTATCTAATATTGTTGCTTAACTCAATTACATATAAAAGTGCAAAGAGACTCCTCACTCTTCACAGCTTAACCCACCACTTGTTGTTACTTGTTTATGAGACATTTTTCTACTTTATAGTCTTTAATCTGAAATTATATCATGTGCTGTAATAAAACTGAAAGAGATAATATCTATGGCATTTCCATTCCTCTGCTCCAGTGATAACATTATTTAACAACACTGGGAAGTTAATTAAGAAAGACCTCGCTATCATAAATCCCTTTTGCCTTCTTCATTAAATTAGGCTTCGCAAAGTATTGCTGAAGTTCAGAAAACTGCTGTGGACATTCGGTAACAGATACTTCACTGAATAGTCCACAACATGTTACATATTCTTTTACAGGATGGAGATGTATTTAACACTCATACTTCTGGAGTTTCACATGTTTACATTGGATTAATTTTGAATCTTCCTTTCCTTTGAAATCATTAGGAAAACATTTTTGCTTCTTGGGTATTTAAAGTATCTAGTCTTTTCATGGTCATGTTTTGTTCTCATTTACATGTTATATTACCCCTATTCTGCATTTCCTTGAATCCTTGATTTATGCAGTTCTCTATCCCAGCTAACAGAAGCCAGCTACTGATTGAATATACTAGTTGTTCGCCCATTATCACTCATAGTGAACATGGGTTTTTCCCCTCTCAATTGTAAATCTTGTCTATAGTGCAGAAAAAATGAAACTCGGCTTTATCTTTATGTCTTTGTGAACCCTGCATTCTTTCATAATGCATTTCTAAACTATTTTCTGTAAGAATTTGGTTTAGGGCAATCAAAAAAGAACCATCTCTGTAGGTTAGATAGGGGTTCATATTCAATTAAATCAGCCCTGTAGGAACTGATTCCCTGGGTATGTTGCAAGGCAGGGCACTGGGATTGTTTGGGACCAGATTTATGAAAATCCTTATGTGGTCCTGAACTTTTTGAGTACAGAATCTGAGGTTCTTTAGCTTATCCAATCTTGAAAAAATAGTCGTTCGGTGAGATGGCTGAAAGACAACTGTAACCACACTGTGTGGTTCCATTGCTAAACATGTCTATAAGACTCAAGAATCCTACTCCAAATTGGAAAGACTAAGTAAAAAGATCTGGTATTAAGTGACCATCTGACTCAGTCAAAGCCAGTAGAATAGGGAAGCGTGAAAAAACGTTGTGGAAATTAATAAATTCAAAATTTGAAAACTGTCATATACCTGGATCTTATATTTACAACCCTTTGTTTGGAGTACCTTACATCAAAACCAGAGACTGTATAGCATCGGCAATGGATATTTGCCTCCAAATTGTACTGGTGGGGCTGATCTTTAGCATAAATAGAGATTTCTGATAAGCCTGTCAGTAGGTAAAGGTTAACATTTTGAAGAAGAAAAATCTGGGGCCCACCAGACAGTTCTGCTTTCTTAAGCCATTAAAAGAGACACAGCTCTGCCTCCTGATATTAATGAAAGGGACACTCTTTTTAGTAGTGCTGATTATTTTCTCAACTTGCAGTTATTAAGGTGTTCTCATCATTCATATTTGCTCCAGGTCTCTCTCAAGAGATTAACAAAGCAGAACTTGATGAGACGCTTCATTCTAGATAAGAGAGAGAACTATTTAGAAGTAGTCTTTCTGTCTTATAGCTTAATTCTCTTCATCCCTGTTGGACCTTCTCATTATGACTTTTACTTCAGCAGTTACAGTATTATTTTTTCCTTTATTACTTCTGAGACTACTTTACCAAACTGATTGTTTAGTAGTTTGAAAGACTCTCTGCCTTAGCTTCATTATAGATTATGGTCTGCAACTAGCATCCTTAATTTTAGTTCATGTTGAGCTATATCTGTTTATTCTAAATATGCATTCCATGTTGTCTTTTCAGTCTTTTTTTGCAATAGTTGTAAACTATTACAGAAAACTCTTCAATATCTGTCTGTAATACAGATTTCTTATTTCAGAAGCCTTAAGTAACACTGTAGTATGTTTACTGAAAGGTTAAGTTTCCTAAATTTGGCTTCAAATCAAATTCTAAGGAAGACAATGGGAAAACTCTTACTGACTCAATGGAAATAGGGTTTTATATCTAAATATCTAGAAGATATCATAGAATATCTAGGAGAAGAAAATTGCTGTAATACTGTTTGGTTTTATTATTAAGCATTGTGCTTTATACCTGGAGACTGACTTGAAAGCCATCTTTCCAACATCACTGTTCCTCTCTCCAGTACTTCCTCGTTATCTAAAATACATTTTGAAAATCTTCTCCATCATTTAATCTTTTCCATTTACCTATTTTTAATCTATCAGCAAAATTTAAGTCTAACTTTGAGTGTGTGTCTCTTCTGTAATTCATTCTGTCCCACAACTGCAACAGAAATATTTTCAGTTAGCTAACTTTAGAGTCTTATGAATTGCAACCTTAATATTTTCCTATAAAACAGTAATTGCTACATTTTCTTTTCTGTTGTTTTATTTGTTTTGTTTTTTTTTTTAATTAGGTGCTAGCTACAAAGTGCACCATTAAATTTCTTACGATCCTTGTCAGATATTCTTCCATTTTCTATACAGATTCTTTTCTCCATTCATTACATCAAGCCATCCCATTATTTATCCTACTTTCAGGGAACTCACTGCCTGAAAATTCTGAATTAAAAGACCAGAGTCAAGGGGTCTGTTTATTGTTATGTATCAAAACCCCTGAAATGCTTGATAGCTTTGCAGGAAATTGGGACAAGAGTAATACATTAACGTTTTCACCAGAAACCCCAGTTCTTCCCAGAAAATAGAGCCAAATTGTATTTGGTTGGTGATAATGCTCATTGTCGCCCTTCTTGTCCATATGGGAATAGTCACTATTTTCAAAATCACTGTATGGGCTGCTCACCCTCCTTTTAATTTACTTGAAGAAAAATTTTCAGGGGGAAAATTTGTATAAGAGGTTACAAAATGTTTTTCTTCTTACAGTACTGGAGAATATGGTTCTCTGTCACTTGTTCTGTTTCCATTGTGATGATGGGAATGTTTTTACCACAATACTGCATGTTATTATTTTATTAATCATCTTTCTTCCATTCCTTAGAACATATTTTTTTTCCTGTAAATGAGCTTCTCAAGCTTTCATCCTGCAAACCACACATCTGGTCATCTTTCTTTTTAGTTGTGTCTAAAAGCAGCCATATGTCATCAGCAACCCTCTCATGTATATTGAACTTCCTTAGTACATCAGCTTGTCTCTTTGAATGTGTTACCTGATGTCTTTAAAGTGGCAAAACACAGAAAAGTGGGTTCTCCTAGTCCTTTGTTCATCAGACCAGTAAGAGTCAAGAATATCAGAGAGACAGTGTTTAGGCCTGTGTTCCATAGCTATTGTAGCTTTGTTTTTTGATTTCTCCTTGCTTTAGTTCAACTAGCAGAATATGGCTCAAATCAGCTTTATGCTATCCAGTAGTAAATTATGGCTATCTTTTATTGATAGGGAATGCCCAGGACTACCAAGTGCTGGTGTGTTTGGTGTTAGATCATCCACAACAACTCTGATTCTCCAGCTCAGTCAGTCTGTTCAGGTGCTTTACTATGTGCTCACCATTTTTATATGGGTGGCCTTCTCTGGGAATTAACAGAGATATAACAACAACCTTTCTGCTCAGAATGTAGGCATCAGTGCTTCAGAATCATTTCAATGTGTCTGGCAGCATGTATGCACATAACAGAGAAGGATATTTATTCTAAGAAAACTAGATCAAACAGCCTAGCTTCAATTAAAGTTTGAAAAGCGTTTGGTTCAGGAGATACCCTCAACCTTTTCTAAAAGCAATCTTGGTTCTGCATTTCTGTATGTGAAGGTCCCCCTTCTCCTTCACCGTTTAAAGTGGCATTACACATTTAAGAGATTGAGAAGATTTTGATGTGATGAGATGCACGACATCTTAGGTAACTAAGCCCATGATTTAAATGGAATCCCACCAATGCATCAGGGGAATGTGCTCATAGCACTTTCTGTTGCTGTTGAATGTTGAAACTGCTGAAATGTAAATGGTTTCTCTCCTTAAATGAGTTGCAGTGATCACATAGAATCAGAAGTGCACCCATTTTGGAGCTCAGTCTTGTATCTGAAGCAAGGCCTTATCACCTGTAAATAGAGCACTAAGTGTTTTGCGGCACTGCTATTTGACCATCAGTAGCACTGAAGAGTTCATGAGATACCCATGGTTACCTTTGTGACAAAGTGATGATATATACTCAGTAGAATGGGAATTTTTAGAGGTGGTAAGATTTTCAAAGCTCTGTCCTTTTTTATGAGTGTTAACTCATTTTTTACTGTGATTCACATTTAAACAGATAATTAAGGAATGCTTTTAGTAGGCTAAGAAAAGTTAAAGGATGTCAGTGTATTCTTTAATACTACCTTTTGAAACAATATCTTGCATTTTGTACTCTATGCTTTTTAAGGGTGAATGATTTAGATTCTTTCACCTCCTGATTAGAAACTCCCATCTGTGTTCCTTCCTCTGAATTTAGCTTTCTAAATAAGAAAATAAACTAATCTTATATGAAATTCTATAACCTGTACCTCGGTCTAAGTAAAATTATTACCTATATATATATATAAACTCTCAAGTCTAAAACCAAATCCAACTATGCTGGGCATAGATGACACATAAAGACAACTGTTTATTATCTTTTAATTTATCCAAAGCAAATTGACCACATTTACACAGAAAAAAATACCTTTAAATCACACAGGACAGCACTGAAAAACCATCATTAAACAGCTCAAGATCTTGCCTGTACATTTGCAATGCATTTGGCAGGGTTTGGGTCATGAAATCACAACCCTTAGATGTTCAGAGCAAAAGGAGCACTGTGGCACTCTTCTTCAGCACATATCTGTGTTTTTAAGGCTATAATGACACTCACCTGCAAGAGTGTCATTTACCTGCAAAGCAGGTAAAGCTGTGACCTGTACCTTTAATTCATCTCAGCTAGTTCCATGATGATGAAGTGATCTATCATCATCGTAACCATACTAGAGGCTGTATTCCTACCAGAAAGTTTAGCCACTGCAGGTGTGACTGGAGTAACATCTCCTGGCATCCAGCAGTGTACAGACTAAACTATAGCTTTTAGTTAAAGAATATGGAAACTGACAACAAATTATTATTTGTTGTTGTCTTTTTCTAGTTTTCAAGTGCAAGCGTACCAAAGTTTATTTTAAATCTGAGCCAGTCAGACATTTAGTAATATAGATCAAAGAAGAAATGAAGGCCTCCCATGCTTATTATTTCAATATGATGTCTGTTCTAATAAAGTGTAAGAATGCCTGTGATAGACTAACTAGTAGGAATTTTCTGGTTCTGTAGTTTAGCCTCAAATATATACATATATTTGTAAATTAATCAGAAACATATTGTCGTGGTTTCACTTCCTCGGAAAGCTGATTGTTTTCAATCCTTTCTTTAATCTTAGAAATATGGTGGCAGTCTGCCAGCACACTTTCAGATAAACAGTCCACTTCAAATTTAAAAGCCGTAGAATCACTGGTTGAAGGGGGGAAAAAATCAACAGAAAACAACACCATTTTTTTCTCTCTCTCTTCCCCAAAATGTAGAACATTATTTAAATAAACTGGAGTTGTTGTGCTATTGTCCCTCACTCTTAATTAGGAATAATAAAAACCATCTGTGCAAGGTGAATTTTGATAAGATCTAGGCTTTTAAGTGTTTGTTGATCTTGTGTGTACCAATTTTCAAATGTCTTAATAGCTCCAGGATGGCTATCACACTGAGTAGGCTCACTGATTTCCATCATGCTCTCTGCTGTTGAATGAAATTCACTTTATGCGTGGTTATATTTTGACTAAAATTTTTAAAACATACTATTCCTTGCAGTATAATAAGTATGTAGTTGGATGGAACTGTTTCCATTTGGAGGAGAGGTTTTTTTTTCATAACACCAGCTCCTTGCGGTTTGGGACCAAACACAATTAAAGTGAGGAGTTGTTTTACATGAATTGCATACTGGACAGCGTTTCTGTGGCTGCTTTCCAAGGGCAGGATTTTCTAGTCTCATTTTACCCATTTTTGGGGCCCACGTTCAGGATAAAGAACCCACCCCCCAACCCAGAAGAGGAATGCTCAGAAATGATTGTCTCAAAGCCTGGAAATGAAAGACAGGATTTCTTTTCTTTCAACCTGTGTTTTCAGTCAATTAAAATTTGTACTCAGGGCTTTTCAGTTTGAAGCCACCCCTGTGTCTGTGATGAGCAATCCTTCTTGTTTGTGCAGTCATTCATTATCTCCATTACCGAGAGGAGAATAGAGGACAATTACATTGTTTGGACGAATCAGAGTGTTAGGAGGAATATTTATCATGGTGGCAGAGTGCAGCACCTGACAGCGCACGATTGATGGCCAGGAATGAGTGTGAGTGGCCAAAGCAGCCTCATATGATGCAAATTACTGACTGTGGATTCCAATTTATCCTGTTCATTTTTCTTGCCTTTGCTGAAGACTATTAGTGGTTTTTGAAGCAGTGAAGGGGTCATTACTAATGTGGGCTAGAAGCAGGAGGGGGAAGGAGGGGAAAAGCCTTCTGTAATTACACAGCCTTCAAGAAAAGGCTGCAGGCCTAGCCAAAAAAGTGTCAACACTTAGCAATCAGAAAAATTTATTTTCTTTTTATCCTTAACCCATATTAACTCAACATTATCATCTTTCTTTGTTAATATTTGCAGAATATTAAAAGCTTGACTTCTATATTAATACAGATCTCTTTAACCCTTTTTGCTGTGATGTTGCTTTGTTAAATGTCAATTCATCAATGGTATTAAACAGTGCCTGCTTTTAAAAGTGTAGATAATGGAAAATTAAATATTCAGTCTTCTTAAAAAAACTAATTTGAGATGACTGATTATTTCTTCTGCAGAATGGTAGGTAGGGCATTTGAAATATGAGAAAAAAATTATTGAAGTAGAGGTGCAAGAGATTTCTGTGTTAAAATGTAATGTCAGTACAGGAGAAAATCAGTTTTATTTGGGGTGTTTAGGTGGTGTGATCTGTAAGCACCATCAAAACCCCCTGAAAGGTTCATTTTGCTGTATAATGAATGATGTGCATTTAAAACATATGCATATTTAATTTAATGCCTGTTCAAACCCTACTCAGTCAGCTCTCTGGGGTTTATACATGAATTAATGATCTCCAAAGGCTTCTCCTAGCTATCACGATAGAGCATATTATGTGCATAGTAGGTGTATAAGGTTTCCCCAAAAAGCTCTTTATAAAGGAAAGGGAGGTAGGAAATAAGTTTAATCCTGTTTATTTTTTCATCTGAAAGTTAATCTTGAAGCCATGAACTATGATTTTCTCCCCTTAGTCATAGGTAAGCACCAAGTAATCCACTCCTTGCCCCATAAAAGGTTCAACACGTATATTGGCAATAAACCCAACAGTAATTGAATTGGTTGTCATGACTCCTAAGA
>NW_020897693.1:26039347-26091847 GCF_003984885.1 Neopelma chrysocephalum
CCTAAGCTTAAGGAAAAAGTCTTAATTTAAAAATTAACTCATTACTAACTGATTTACTGTTTTTTAAGAAATAGAGTGAGAATATATTTGGGTTTAGCAAATGAACATGTTAAAAGGAATAACTATTTTGGAGACAGAAAGTATTAACTTATGGAGGTCTTGCTATAAGGATTAAATGCTGTACTTTGACTTGCCATGGCCTTATAGAAAATAATGGGAAATTAAGGAAAATATTAGAAGTATGCATTAGAAAAATTAATTTTTTTCCTTAAGTTAACCTTATTTGAAACTGAAGAAACCCAGTTATTTTTTTACTTCTCTCTCTCCTTGGATTTCTGTAAAGTCAATACCTGCACAACCTTTTAGACACCACACATTTTCAGCTTCTAAATTATTTTTAATTTTCATTTGTTTATACACTTTATATCATTACACATTCAGTCTGGATATATATGGCAAATCTGAAATAAAGAAGGTGTTCATGGCTTTCTTGTTCTTAAACTGCCATTTGGACAGTGTTCAAGTTTAGCTGAATATTAAAACCTTAGGAGGATTATCTAGCTGATATAGGTAGATCAGTGGTTTTCAACCTGTAGTCTGCCATCTGGGAATCTCTGGATTATTCCTGTGCAGTCTGTAAAAATTGACTAAAATCCCAGCTGACTGTAGTTGCTTAAATTCACTACACATCTTCAAGGGAAATGTTTTACAACTTTGAAAATTGGAAAGGTTGCAAACCCTTTTTTAGATATTTACTTATCGCTTGCTTGGGATATTATTGATCTTTTCCAAAAAGCAACTGATAAGTATGAAGGTTTTGCTTATGTTAAGCAGCAGATGGCTTCTTCTGGATAGCTCCTGACTGGAAAATATTAAAATGTTTTCTCAGAATATTTTCACTGAATTTTCCCTAAAATTTCTTGATATTTTCATTTTTATATGGAAATGTTTTTCAGTACATGGAAACCAAGCCTTGGAAAGGGTCTTGCATCAAGCAAATCCACAGAAAATAAGTAAAAAAGCTACTCTTGTGTCCACAGATTAAATTGTCCTCTGCATAAAATTATTAAAATGTGCTATGGAAAATTAAGAGCCCACAAGCAAAAAATTGTTCATTTGTGATGGAGATTTCTCAGAGTGTTACTCCTCATGTTTACTATGTACATGGGGAAAGAGTCAACCTCATGTTTCATGAGGAAGTCCCAACAGTAGTTAGATCAGTCACCAAGACCCAGAATTAAATCTTGAGACAGGGTGGAGGCCTGTTGATTTTGGGAAGAGTGCCAAAGCCAAAACCAAACCCCAGACTTCAGCCCTTGGGCAAATTCTTAAGGAGGTGCTATTTTTTGGTAGACTTTCAGTTGCAGCAACTATTTTTTTTAATTATGTGTCTGTAAACGCTGCAGAGTTCAGCTTAAGAAAGGTTCATGAACTGAACCATGCGGTTTGATTCGTAGCAATTGGTAACAAAATTCCACCTGAAGTTATATGTAGGTGTCACTCTGATGAAAGATCGGATTCTAAGGAGATTATCATCCCTTCTTACACAGAGGGAGAATATGTCACCCCTACTTTCATCAAGCCTAAGGAACTCTTTCCTCGCTGACAAAGTTAGGAGGACCAGTAACTTGCATGAGAAATGTCAGCTGCTATTGCAACATCAAATATTTGCAGAAGCTACCATACAGGTATAGCAGATAGCAGAAAACATAGAGGTAACAGTTACCATACAGGCATTGTGAAGAGCGTTACAACAAAGTGATAAGTGATCTGGGAGTCACTGCACTTTCTTTCATATCTCAACTTTGATATTGATATTTGTGATTTGCATCACAAAACAGAAAGGATAGGACTGTTCTCACTGGCAAAGAAAAAAATGGTAGGTGCCTTTGAGATGAACCTGCTAGGTTCAGTGAGGGCCCCTGGCTCAAGGAGTCAGTAGACATCTCTCTGGTTTGAGAGCTTGGAGGGCCTCATTGAAAGAAGAGGCTATAAATTCAGGAGGAAAAGAAAGCTAAGATACTGGATTTAGCCTGGATTTCTGTTTCTCGTATAAAAGATGACTACTTATCTGATTGTATCTAAGAATACTAAAGAATAGCTAGGCATGCTAAAATTTTCTATATATTTTTTAACAATGCAAAAGATGAACAAATACTTAAAATCACTAGTCCAAGACCATGGAAACACATTGCAAATCTAGGAAATCAAGAGTAAACTGGGAATTGAGTAAAATAATTCTGCCTGAAACAGTAGTAAACATATGGAATAATTGGCCAGTGAAGCAAGTAATCTAAATGAGTTTAAGAGACAGCTGGACATTTTTATCTCAGGAGAGAAAGGACTGAAGGATATAGTGATAAACCAGAGAGTTGACGATGAAACATATTGAAAGAAAAGGCTGAAATATACCAAAAGAAAAGGCCTGATGAACTAAAAGAACCTTTCTCTAGTCAGCAATTTCTTACATTTATAAATGTAATATGAATAGCTGCTGTGTGAATATGCTATTTCTACACAGTGTCACCAGGTCTAAAGAAGAAACATTTTGTATCAGAAGATAGATTTTACTGATGCAGCCTCCGCTGCCAGTAATAGATCTACTGGATCCACCCACTTAAGACAAGCTCAACGGCCCCCACTCTCTCCAAAAAGTTAATTATTTACACTGCACTTCATTGCTTCAACTTTCAAATTACTTCATGTTGTAGTATCTAGCAATCCTCTTCTTAGCAAATCTGTGGCCACCTGAAGTGTCATACAGGGTCATAGGTTGAAGCTAGCCTTAAGGGAAAATTTCCTTTATTACCGTTTTGTCTCCCAACCATGCTATTTTGGATGAGCCATGGTGGAAACATCATTGCTAAAGATATTGACAAATATAACCAAGTTCATTCCAACTAGTGTATCTAGCTAGTTCTGTCCCTAACTAGATCTAATATAGCTGATAGTTTACCTCCCTGCCATGACAGTCACACCATCATTTTTTCCGGGAAATAAAAACCAAAAGAGACAAGTATAAAATATAGAAAAATTGAAGCAACATTCAATTTTCAGTACTAACTTTTGTATCCAGGCTCAAAGTTCAATTTCAATGCAAGTCCTATATGTGGTTACCTAACTACCCAACTGCTTCACAAATCAGACATTTGGATGTGTAATTGGCAAGGTTTATGACTGTAATTAAATTGTGGTTTAAACTGATTGCAGATGCAAAATCGCACCTCTAGGAAAGGAGGCCAGGTTGAGGCCCTTTCAAAAATCATGTTCTTCAGGTTGAACCAGAAGGATTGTACAGTAAGTTGAATGAATTTCAGAAAGACTTGATTTTCCACTAACTTGCAATTTTGCTTTTGCTGGTGAAACATCACTGGCTTTAGCACAGTTTTCCTGATTAGTACTGGTGCAAGTTTAAAAAAAAAAAAGTCACTATGTCTGGAATTAGGGGTGTGGGAGGAAGCTGGATGTATCAGTGCTGAGTGTGCAACTTCACCACTTGTGTTTGGAAAGAGAGGCAGCATTGCCAGCTTCCTGTGTTTAGAAATGTTGGGACCAATTGGTGAAATGCCTGTTCTGATACTGAAGTTACAATTTCAACTACCATAGCCATTGCGCCTCTGTCCCCTGTTGTGTCTGATGAGCATTTCTGGAAAGAGTAACCCTTGTTCAAAGTAATGTTACCAGAAACACTGTGCAAATAACAACCAGGGTCTTTTAAAAGTCAACAAGCCAGGGAGGAAAGGGGAAAGGAAAGGACTGCCAACTCATACTAGAGATTTAATAGAAACCCCCTTAAGTTCAACCGTATTAACTCCTTTACACCTCATCATTTTACTGTATGAAGGAAGTCTGAAATAAGGATCTCCTCTGTATTATTACAGGATATGTATTTCTTTGAAGTGTTGTCATATCTAATTCATATTCCTGATTGCATTTAATTAAGAACAATAAAGGAATGTACCAAATTTGTGTAATTCAAATAAACTCACACAAAAATAGGCAGGTAGCCAGATTCATTGGGAAGGGGGGAGAAATATGGTCATTCCCAGCATATACACTGCAGACTCAGTTCAGAAATCACCAATTATTTCATTGCTCTATTCAGATATACAACAAAGCTTTCCATTCATCTTGATAATTGGGATTTTCGTTATCCTTCTCTCACCCATCAAGAGAGAGGATAATAAATCCCACTGTCTACAAATCATGAACTGGGCACAGGTCTCTCGGCACTTCAGTGCAGAAGTATTTGTAATAGAGACTGTATTTGCTCACTTTTCTGCTTGGCAGGTTTACCCTTTATGTGAAACCAAACCTACAGAAACCATTCTGTAATCAGGAAATATATTCTTATCATAGTAAATTTTCTATTGGACTCCAAGTGTTGGAAACATCTCCCCTCTCTCACATTAATTTTCTTTTCTGCACCTAGATTAATTTAGAAGGTCCCCTTTCTCTTGGGCTAGCACTGGAGGCAAGGACTCCCCAGAAACTGGTTCCCTAGTGACAGCAGTAAGTCTCACTGGGCTTGCTTGAGAAGACATTTGCCAAGCCTGTACTATTCACCCAAAAGAATTTGTCTGAAAGTTGTTAACATTTTACTATTTATATTTGAAGATTCATTTGTGTTAGCCAAGACAGTGCCAAATTGCAGGGTAGGTAGGGAAAGGAGGGAGAACTCCAGAATACAGCCACAGGGCCTCATCGCTGCTTTGCTGTTCTTGGGGGAGTTTTTCCTTGGAGATTTCCTAGGAACAACTAGTTAAGGCAGTGCCTGGAAGAGAGGAAAATTGTTTCTGATTATGACACAGTCTGACCATGTAAATCTGTTCAAGTATTTAAGTCTCTAACACACAATAAAGGTGAATTTTCTTCCTCTCACACATTTTTTTTTCCCCACCTGAGGCATCTCTTCTGTGGCATTTTTTCTTGATAGTCAGTGATGCTGGCCTGCTCAGCTCTCTAAGACCAGACAGGTCCCTGTGAATTGAGAACAACCTCCTCATTTATGTCCCCTCCACTGGTCTCAGCCTGAAACACGATGTAGGGAGGGAATTTAGGGATATAACGCTAGGCCTGGACACTTCATTGAAGAATTTCCAAAAGGTTAAGCTTTTTTACTTCTCCCAGTGTGATATACTCTAATAGCTCTCCTTGGCTTATCCTTGAGATTCAAAACATGTAAGTCACTGCTCTGAGAGGTAATTCCTCTTTAATTCAGTTCTCCCATCTGCAAGAGAAAGGATCTAGTAATACTTATCTGACACCTCACACTGGAGTGAAATCATATTGTTAATATAAATAGTTCACAGTTCATAAATGAAAATACAAGTTTTTGAGATTGATTTTAATTATATTTTCTGCAGGTTCACATGGTTTGGAGAGCTTTGGAAATAGAAAAAATGTCAGAATGAGAGAGTTTTCATGACAGGAGGGGATTTCCTAATCACATTTCCAGTTCTTTTGCAGGAGATCTCATAGATTACCAGTGAAGAGAGAAACATATCTTCTTCCCAGTGTGGACAATTCCAGATTTTCTCCTTTGATAAAAAAATGAAAACAAAACAAAACAAAACAAAACAAAAACCTATCAGCAGAGAAAATAGAGAAAGCAGTGCCTTAAAATTTCTATTTCAGAACATTTTTGCTGTGCTTGCTTCAAGTTCCATTTCCTGCTTCATTGTTTTATTGTGGTTGTGGTAGAAAACATATTCCCTTCTTTGTATGTGACTCATAATCATTGTTGCTGACTATTCGTTTAGTTCAGACTCACTGCTGTGTCCCAGCCCTTGTCTGAGATGTACTTTGTTCTGGTATTTGATTGGGAACATGAGCAGGTTTTATTCCTCTTTTTCTACCTCACAAGGTAAACAAGGGAAAGATATTTCCCACATTTTCCATGTGTTTCTAGACATATCTTATCTTTTATATTTGTCACTATAAGCTAATGTTTCAGTCTGTTTAAAGCTGACCTCTCAAGTTGTGAACTTCCTTGAAAAGCACTGATAAGCAGAAAAACTTTAACAGTTATTAGTGAGGGAGCAGTGGTGCCATGAGTTAACATTAGCATACTATCTCTAGAAAGCAAAGTGAAAATGTGGGAAAACTTCCCATGTAAAGAAATAAATATATTGGCAAATCATCATGGCTTCAGCGCAGTGCTTATGAGAGGAAGTGGCCTGTATTTCAGAAAGAGCATCTTTAAAGGTGCTTGCCAAAAGACGTGTTTTCTCTCTCAAGTCAGTGAAGGGAGGTGTGCTGCTGAATAGCAGCATCAGCCACCATGGTATTGTGAAATGCTTTTCACCATTCTGAAATCCCATGAGAACCCTGGCCTATTGAGAGCAGCCCTGAAGAGAAGGACATGGAAGTACTGATAAATGAGAGGCTGAACATGAGCTGGCACTGTGAACTCACAGCCCAGAAAGCCAAGTGTACCCTGGGCTGCATCAAAAGAAGCATGACCAGCAGGTTGAGGGAGATGATTCTGCCCCTCCAGCTTGTCCCTTGTGAGACCCACCCCCACCAGAGTACTGCCTCCAGTTCTGGGGTCCCCAATACAAGAAGGATGTGGATATGCTCAAGCAGGTCCAGAGGAGGGCCATAAAGATGATCAGGGGGCTGGAGCACCTTTCCTATGAAGACAGGCTGAGTTGGAGCTGTTCAGCCTGGAGAAGAGAAGGCTCTGAGGAGACTTTACAGTAGCCTTCCAGTACCTAAAGTGGGCCCATAGGGTAGATGGAGAGGAACTCTTTATCAGTGCGTGTAGCGATAGGACAAGGGGCAACGTCTGTTGTGGTTTAGCCCCATCTGATAGCTCAGCCCCACACAGCTGCTCGCTCACTTCCCCCTGCCAGTGAGACGGGGGAGAGAATCGGAAGAGTAAAAGTGAGAACACCCGTGGGATGAGATAAAGACAGTTTAACACGGAAAGCTAAAGCTGTGCATGCAAAAAAAGCAAAACAAGGGATTCATTCACCACTACCCAAGGTCAAGCAGGAGTTCAGCCATCCCCAGGACAGCAGGGCTCCATTATGTGTAATGGTTACTTGGGAAGACAAACGCCATCATTCCGGACACCCCCCCTTTCCTCCTTCTTCCCCCAGCTCTATAAGTTTAGCATGAGACTATATAGTGTGGGATATCCCTTTGGTCAGTTGGGGTCAGCTGTCCTGGCTGTGTCCCCTCCCAGCTTCTTGTGAGTCTCCAGTCCCCTCACTGGTGGGATGGGGTGAGAAACAGAAAAGGCTCTGTGTAAGCCCGCACAGCAGTAATGAAAACATCCCTGTGTTATCGACATTGTTTCCAGCACAAATATAAAACATGGCCCCATACTAGCTACTGTGAAGAAAATTAACTCTATCCCAGACAAAACCAGCACATGGTTTTAAACTGAAAGAAGGTAGGTTTAGATTAGATATTAGGAAGAAATTCTTTACTCTGAGGGAGGTGAGATGCTAGAACAGATTGTCCAGAGAAGTTGTGGATGCCCCATCTCTGGAAGCGTTCAAGACCAGGTTGGATGGGGCTTTGAGCAACCTCATCTAGTGAAAAGTGTCCCTGCCCAAAGAAGAGGGGAGGAACTAGATGGTCTTCGAGGTCCCTTCCAACCCAAAGCATTCTATGATTCCATTGGTGAGATTTATGCTGTGAAGGATGGAGTACCAAAACCTTCTGCAGTTCCACCTTTCTCTCTTAATATGCACTAGCAAATTTGAACATGCAGGGTCAATTATTTCCCAATTTTTTTTTGTTTTGCCCAGGAATTTTTAAATAATGGAAACACATGGTTAAAGATCAAATGAAGAAATCTTTTCTTAATATGAAGTTAATTCAGATGGGGTTGGGCTTTTTTCCCCTTGCATTAATTTGTTGATTACTCAGTGAGTGTTTTATGTAAATAAAACTTAGCCCGGAACTGCTTGCAAAATCAGTTCCCCACATGCATCATTATTCACTTTTTCCATTTTTTTCATTGGTTGCCTAAGCCACATGGCATGATTTTTGATCACTGTCTCTATGAAAGTAGCTGTACAAGAGTTTTACTAACAAGAGGCAGGATGTTATCAAGTTTTTTTCTCTCATGGACGTGGAACAACTTGCTGAATTAGGAATAGGCAAGTTGGAAAAAACAGGGAAATTTTTCTTTTTTTTTTTCTTCCCCAGTTCCCTTACAGCAGGTCTTTCCCTGAAATATCACTAATAGAAAGCATAGTAGAAAAATAGGATATGGGCTAAGGTAAGATTTTTAAAATTCCATCTTGCCTGGAGGACAATAACTCCACATGCTCATGAGTCTAAATTAAGAAACAGCAGAACAATCAGAAATTAGTGGAATACCTAGATTCTAGTACATGAGTCTATGGAAGAACAAGAGAAGGAACCAGTCCTGTGCTCAAGGAGCAAGTCAGAAAGCTGAAGGAGAGATATCCTTGCATCGATATATGACTGGCCCAGAACCTTGCCAGGGCAAAGCAGCTCTTATTCTAGCCAAGCTCTCTGTGCAGCATGAGCACAAAACACCACAGTTGTATTTCTACCTGTTCCTTGTGGAGCTCAGCCCTCTAACTGCAAAGGCTATGTGATTGTGGATTCAACAGCACCTTTCATCTTTTCTCACATTTGACAGTTTTCTATTACTTGTGACAGACTCTCAGTGTTATTTTCACAAACACTGAGTAACTATTTTATGGGGACGTTCGTTCATTCCTTGCTTGCAAGGTTGCAATTAAAACCTCCTTTGGCCTCCTGACTGGCTGGGGGAGGAGGGGAAGGACAGTGCAGGAAATTTGAACTTCTCACTTATTTCTAGAGTGGTGCAATAATTGTACTTGCCTTCATATATTATCATTATGTTAATGAGCCAGCCAACAGTGGAATAAGGTAGGGAGTTTCAAGAATGTGAGTTTATGCCAGTCCTGATCCAACAAGGGTGAAGTCCTAACATGAGCACTTCTAGCATAGCTGCTGCCTACTCTGTCTCTCCTGCAACTGCTGGAGTGTAGTGCTTGGTGCAAAGGTATGAGTCTGACAGCACAAATGTTCAAAGTAAGGCAGGAAGACATCAGTAAAGATTCTGCCCACTTTCTCCATCTGAAAAACTTTCTATTGCTGAGTGGATGGGCTTGGAAAGAATTTATCAACAAATATTCATGGGGCAATTAAATAAAATTGTGCAAATGCTCATGAGTAAAATGGTTTCTCTAACAAGGCTGGTGGAGACTTGCCTCATCTCA
The DNA here is from genome assembly GCF_003984885.1 of Neopelma chrysocephalum. Taxonomy (NCBI): domain Eukaryota; kingdom Metazoa; phylum Chordata; class Aves; order Passeriformes; family Pipridae; genus Neopelma; species Neopelma chrysocephalum. The sequence goes on from NW_020897693.1 coordinate 26,048,584, forward strand.
AAAATAATCAGGGTCTAATGTGACGCTGACCCTGTTTTGTCTTTTAGGTTTTGGCATGAAAAGGAAATAACAGAATCTCTCCACAGGCTACTCATTTATATCTGATTGGCTGTACTGGTAATTTCATGTGATAAACATATTAAAATAGTGTCAATAAACCAGGAACAAGTGATGTGCAAAATAATTAACGCTAAAGGGAACATAATAAGTTACTTCTTAAAATCCATAGATGGATTATGTGACCCTGTGATTACAAAGCCTGTGGAGAACATGACTTGGTATACATCTTTTGGTCCAAACACCTCATTGCACTCTGTCAGATTACTGGCTCCTGACATTAAATAAAATTCTGGTATGATTTATGGAGTGGCCTTTTGACAGGAGCTGAAATCAGAAATGGTTTAGGCTTTGCCAGTATTCAGCACTGTTTTCATTAGCTACTGATATAATGCAAGTATTGCATTTAGTCAACTGAATTACGTGTAGTTCTCAAAGATTCTCTCTCAGTCCCTGTAGTCATTGTTCCACTCATAATAAAATTTTCCTATCAATTTGCCACAAGAGGAAGACTGAAGTTCACTAAATTACAGCCATGTGCATTTGTGCACTAGACAAAGTGATACCAATTAAAAGAAATGAAACAACAAACTCAACCTGATTTTATTTTTAAATTGTTCGTGGAGAACAGGGACACTGGCTCACAGAGGAGGCCACCCCTGAATTCCAAGGACTGGAAATTTCATTTTCCTTAGTTAGTAAAACAGCACCTGTCTAGAAAAGAATAAAACAATGAGAGAGATGCTAAATAATATGTCAAAAATGACACCTGGCCTTCCCTATGACTGATTAGTTTGAGAGGTTTGCTATGTGAGGTGGAAGCATCATTTTGCACTTCTTTCTCTCTGTTCTCTCTATAATTTTATTTTTTTTAGTCAGCCTGAAAATGGTGTTTTTACACACAGACAGCAAAACACCCCAGTTCTGACAGCTGAAGTGAAGCCATCTCAGTGGTTTAGCAGTATTGCCACACAGAAGACTTGAATTTGGGAGTGGCCTGGGGGCACTCTCTTTATGAGCCTTTGATGCTCTCATGTGTCACAGAGGTGATACACTTTGACTCCAGGCAGTAGCGGTTGCTGATGGGTCCTGACTCTGTAAGCACCTCTTGATGACTGAATTATGACGCAGCACTGGCATGGAACGGCTGGAGATTGCTTAGCCCTGTCCTGGCTGGGGAGTAAATGTAGTTAATAGTTGTTTTGTGTACTATGTGCCTGTACGCAAAATGCTCCCTGAATTAATCAGGCTGTGTATCAGAAGAGTTATTTACAGAGCTTCTGCAGCAACAATTATATTTCATGTTACCTGTAATGCAGAATGACTTCCTGGGGCCATCTCCAAACTTTTTCTGCTTACAACCTGTGATTATCCCTCTGAGTTTCAGTTATTACTTTTTATTTTGAACAGTTGCTGCCTGTTGTGAATTTTGTGCAAATAAGCATTTAACTGAGAACCAAAATTTGCTAGCATATAATTCAATCTGGAGACGTGGCATCCATGCCATCTCCTGCAACCTCCAAGAAAGCAAAGTACCTCAAGCATGTTGACTTTTGGGCAAGTCTTCCAATCCTTATTTCTGTGGATATTCCTTTTTGCTTCTACTTTACTGCTGTTTTCATACTGTTGGTTGGTTTTATGCTGGAAGTCTGTACTGTTTATATTATGTCTCTTCTCATCAGGTGAAGGTAGTTCCAACGTGAAGGTATCTATAGATCTTCATGAGTCCCCCTTATCCTGGGACAGACAAGGTGTTCTGGATGATGTTTTGTAGTTATGTTAAGTCAGTTTAACACTGTTGCAACTCTCTTCAGATACTTGGTATGATCTGGGAGTGTTTGTTTCCTTGCTATTGGTTTACATGTCAATTTTATTGCTGGGGTAGCGCCCATGCACTATGTCTGTACGTCCCTGCTTCCTTTGCTATGCAGTGTTTCCTGCTTAGCTGATATTTCTCTTAACTGGTCTGTTGCCTGTCTATTGTCCTTCTTCTGGATTGCAGCAGGCTAATCCCCCCCAAAATTATTTTGCTGTATCTCTCTATGCTGGGCTCATATTTAGCTCCAGGAACAGTTTACTGTGGTGACCCAATGCTGCAAAGTGGGAGTAGCTCTTACCTTTCTTACCTTTGCCATATTTCCTCTGTCTGTCTCGGAAAACTTGACATGGAGGATATAATGCCTGTCAATTTTTTATTTGCTTATGAGAAGAAGCTCCAAGTTTGACACTATATTATTAAAATTCTGCTGCTCTACATTAAGCTCAATATACACCTTTGCAATACCTTACAAAATGTAACCTATGCTTTTGATTAATTTTCACTAGTGCACTTTTATTCAAGATAGCATTAAGCAGCTAAGTGAGCACTTAAATTTAGAGCATAGTTGCTCTCTTCTAATCAACACAGATGGAGAAGAGCATTTGCAGAGGGCAGTTTGGATTACAGGTTAACCTGCTCTGTGGAAGTACCTAGTTTTCTTTGCTGCTGGTGGCAGTCTCTCCAACATTACCCAGGATGAACTCGGGCCCAAGTCTGCTTACCCCAAATAAGAGTAATGATGTCCTGTCTCTTTTTAATTTTTATGCTCAAAAGTTCAGTCCAAAACAAGTTTTGGGTTAGAAGTTCATGAGACCCTAGGATCCTTTGTCAAAGCACCCCACACTGTTCCATGCACATTCTTCACCTGACTTTTATGCATGATGCCTGGTTAGACAGTACATTTCTCAACTTATCTCTTGTATTTATCCCCCAAGAAATGGTACATGCAAACTTATTTTACTGCATAATGAGCCCAAACTAGCAGTGTGCCGCCATTCACTTACTGAGATGTAGCTGATGAGTACTGTCTTATTGAAGAATAGTAAATCATTTGCTTATGATTGTCTACCCATATCCTGAATAGAAATAGAGTCAAGATCAGAAAAATCATTCTTAGCACAGTCAGGTGAAATCTTGGCCCTACTGGAATCTGAAGAATCAAACATAAAAAACTGAGAAATCCTTCTACCTTTTACTTATCCACCACTTCCTGACTGGATTTGTATTCCAGACACTGCTGGTAACAATGCCAGCAAAGCAGGCTCAATCTCAAGTGTCAACTTCTCTATCTTAGAGAGTCACACAACAGGTTTTATGGGCACACAACCTACCACGAAGTATAGTGCGCATTTGTACCTTGACAGCCACTCTGTGGTAATTACTTACATGCGTGTTCTCTTTTCATGATAAATGCAGCATTTCTGAGACAATTTACCTCTTGAAGATGAGATAAATCTGATTTACTTTTCTGGAGAGCATGCACTGCTTATTACTAAGAAACAGCTGGTGTGGTGTATATTCACACTTCAAGTTATCCTCCTTCAGACTGTACCTGTGCCCTACCTTCTGGTCCATCGTCCATCACAGAGCTAATGAACCCAAACTCTGCTTCAAGGAGGGCCCAGCAACTTCACCTTTTGAGACTGAATATCTCATCAAGTCAATAGTTGTGATTGTTTATGAGGGAATGTGATTAGATACAATTCCTATTTGTGCTCTTATAGTTTCTGTTTTCAATTTTCTCCAGAAAAGCCATAGAAACTGTGGTTGAAACTGTGGAAAATTTTGCAAATGTATTACTCAAGTACTTGTTGAATTAAAGAGAGTTGAATATGTTAGCCCATGGTCACAGTGCTACATAGCTAGGTCTGAGGAAATGTTTCTGTTATAAGTGCATATTGCTTTGAGATTTTTGATTGATTGTTCCTATTCTCTTAGGGCATAATACTGAACTTGCAATGCCAAAACCCAAGATGGTCTATGGAGAACTCAGGTTTGATTTTCTTATTAGGCTAGATTTGGGTTGGATATGGTCCTTATCCAAATATTTTACCTGTCTATTTTTCAATGCAATATTTTTGACACAACTTACACTTCAGCACAGTCTACAATTATACCAGTTTTGATGAGTTGAATTAAAAAGATGGTCAGCTCTTTGTGAATTGTTCAAGCATGGATGTGAAGAGATAAGCCTTTTTCTCTTTAGACTTTGTAATTCTGGGGGGAGTTGGTTTGGGTTTTTTTCTCATCTCCTGTCAAATTTCTCATTTCTAAGGCTAAAAAATCTATAAGCCATGCAAAAGCATTTGTGTAATAGATGGTGTTGATTACAATGTTTGAACTAGAGCAAAGCTAGAGGAGAGTTACATCCATTATCTTCACAATTGGACATGGAGTCAAGTGCAGCCTTCAAGTGAAATGGTTCATATCCTGCTTTAAGAATCTCCTCACAGCACCAGGAATAGGGGAAGATTCACCAGGACTAGTACCACCTATTAAGCAATGTGTGGTTGCCCATGCCCCTACGTGGCAGGGAAGTTCAGTGATGGTACAACTCCCGCATCACCATAGTGGCTGCCTCCATCACAGAGATGCTCCTGCCAGGCCTTGCTCAAATCAGAGGAAGTCTCTCTGAGTACAGAACTGCATGAATTGGCTCCATATTTATTTTCATCAACTATGAGAAGGACAGTCAGTTCAGAAGTTGGTGCCAGCAGAACTTCTAAATTGCATGATGTTTCTTATATCCACAAATCAGGCCGTTCACACTCATTATCAATGACAGAGAATAAGATTCAGAGAAAAGGATAGTCTGGCTGTACAAATCCTTGAGACCAAAAGGTCTTAATGGGTTCTATATGAGAGGAGAAGTTGATGTTCCCTACAGAATTCATATTTATGGAAGAATACAGTTCCTATTCTTTGCAACACACAAATGTTTGTATGCTTTTTGTTCCGACTTCTACAAGTTGTTTATTTTTAACATGTCAGACCTGTATCAAATAAGGCAATTGAAAATAAACAAAGTATATCCTAGGATAAATAGGATTTATCCTATTGAGATCCTAGAATTTCAAATGCTAAGATCAAGTAATCTGTAATAGCAGCCACCAAAAGCAGCAGTGTAGCCAAGTGAATAGTATGCTGGGACCCAACAGACGTGGAGCATTTTCTTTCTTGTGTCTCTGAGCTACTCAGACAGGTCATTCAGTTATTGCATCTAAAAATGTCAGTAAAAATGCTGTTGAACTTTGTGATGTCAGGTAATACTACAATAACCTCTTCTTTACATGCAGGAACTGCGATCTATCAGAAATAAAAATGTATTTTCTGCAATGGATGGACTGTTGCTTATAAGGCTCAGAGAAGACTGTTAGCAAAATTACTACTTTTGGTTGCAAAAATTGTGGGTTTGAGTTTATTGCTAGAAAGAATTATATTCCAATAAACATTGTATTTCATTTTAAACTTACTTTCTGAAGAATGTATACTGCATTCACCACATCAAACTTCATAATTTTCATTCATTTTAAATATAATTCTCTTATTCATTAGTTATTCCTATTACAACAATAGTGTATGACACATTCATTATGAGCAGCACTTATTTTCAGGGACTAATAACTTTTTGAAATAACTGGATTCTGAGCAGAAATTTTCATACTTAGTTTCATCACAGGAGTGAATTTTTTGGATGTTTAATTTTAAAAATCTGAAACCAAGCTAGATTATTTTTCAGACTAAGACATTCAATAACTGGCAGGTATTATTTGGTTTGGGTTTTAGCAGTTGTGAAATACACTGCTCAGTCTGGTTTCCTTTCATCAATTTGGTGAGTATTATATTTCATTTTGTGCAAGAAAAAGAAGGGAAAAAAAACCCCAAGATATATTTTTTTAAAGCATATAGTGACTTAGCAGCTCAGGTTCTATGCAAAATCAACTAGGCAATTTTGCATAAGTCACTTAGGCTCAAAGTTTCCCAGGTATATGTAGCTAGGTCTCGTTGAAATAATTGCATTTTAGTTGAAATTACTTACTTGCAATGGTGTAAGGTGCTTCTAAAGTTTTGGGGTTCTTGAAATTTTGCTTAGAACTGAGTGCCTAGATTAACAACAAAAAAACAGCTGATTATTAATGTGGTCCCACTGCAAAGCCCTTGCTAAGGCTAGTTGAAAGTGATAGGAGCAGCCTCAGGCACCAGTGATTGCCACCAAGACTCTCTGTTGGTCAGGGAGAACAGTAAAACTGTACATAGGTATTTTTTAAATTCCCATGGAAAGCCTGGACTGCCTTCATGGAATGGGTGCTTGGGCTTCTCTCTTTGACTTTGGTAACCTGTTTTGCTTATTTAGTGACCGGAGAATCAAAGCAAGAAGAACTACAACTTCATTCAGTTGTATTGATGTGCCACATCACATGTGGGGGGATTCTTCCCTGCCAGTCATCTAAAACTAACCTTTATGCCCTTTGAAATCCCTCTTTACAGTTTGTCTCTATCTTTGCCCAAAGTTCATTCTCATCTGTCTTTGGTGAAGCAACTCTTGCTTTTTATGCAAAATTGTTTGGTTTATTGTTACTTAATCCTCCCAAACAATCACGACCTCCTCACACCTCCCTGTGAGCTCTGTCTGATATGCAGATTGGGAAAGTTTTAGGGTGGGGGCTCTATTATTTGATCAGTGTGTTTAGCCTAGTATGAGGACACTGATCTCTGACACCCTGTGCATCATAATAACACAAGGTAATAACAGAGGATTTTATAGGCTAGCAGGTAAATACATGGCAAATGATAAATAAAGAAGGGGGTTGTGTTTTGTGTAAGCAAAGAAATACAATTAAATCTTGCAGGAACTTCAGTACATAAATCCTTCCTAGCCTTTCTGCTACATTAATACACAATCAACACCTGTGAAGACCTAACTCCATTGCTTTCAGTGATCCACAGTTCTTACCCATAACAATAGCCAAGCTAACTCAAGTTATATTTAAAATTTTTGCTAATCAGTATGGAATTGACTTCTTTATAAGAAGTATTCTGTTCATTTTAAGTGCCGCAACTGGAGCTCTGCCATTTGAAAAGAAACATTTGGGGGTCTGGGAAACAAAACAGGAATGCCAGTAAGGTAATTATCATAACAGTCGACTCTGGGAGTGCAGGAAGTGGTGCTCTGTGGTGCGAATGCAGGTCCTCACAGCCCCCAACTGGAATGACACATTTCCACCAGATAACTCAAAATAAGTTTTAATATTATTTTTAATCATGAAAATGTTTCAAACACTCTTCGGTCTATTCATTACAGCAGGAGTGGTTATTTCATTTTTTAATAGGAGCACTTACAAACAATCCAAGTGTATTAACCAGCAGCATAAAATTATCAGTGATTGAGTCAATGCTGAACTTCTCACTTGTCAAACAGCGCAGATTGTTTTTTCCCCTTTTTCTTAGCTCTTAGGTAAATTTCACTGCTAGCTAGCATCTCATACCAGACAAAGAGCAAGGAAGGGATGAAAAAACATAAAGCATATGCATTGCAAGGCCAACACAATTTCTTGTTTGTGAATGAAAACCAGGGCTGTAAGCTAAGTGAGAAATGCTGGCTGGGAGCTGTCTTGAATTCCTGCAAGTAAAAATATCATCTGGTTCAAAAGGCAAGTGAAAGTTGATGAATTACTTCGTGCATGTTTTAATTACCCTATCATCCTGAGATTTTTGTGTATTGATCTGAATAGTAGTCATAAAGCGCTTTCCTCCCCTCACTCCCTTCTAAGTATTAGAGCTTTGTCTATTAGGCATGTTTCTAAGGAGAGAAATTACTCATCTTCCAGACTAGCATGGAGAAAGGGGGAAAAAATACAAATGGGCGGGCATGATCTCTTCTGCTATTCAACATGTTTAAATCTAAATTGTTCATATAATTATTCCAGCATGTATTTTCTTCTAGGCTGCAGTCAGGCAGAAAAATTTAAAACATGAGAAATTGGACAACACTAATGTGAAGTGAAACGTAGTTAAATGTTACGTTCCTTTCAATGTCATTTACCAATAGTTATATATCATACTAAAATGAAAGGAAAATATTAGCCTGAGAGTCAGTGTATTATTGGGATTTACAATAACCAATATTTGAATAACCCTGAAAAAAACCTAAAATTAATATTACCAACATTTGATCAAGAACAGCTCTGGGCAAAGGTGACTAGGAAAGATACCCTGGCATAATTTCAAGAAGGTATTTTTTCTGAGCTCTTCAGGGATTTTCTGTAATTTAAAGCTAACTATTCACTTTAAATATTAAACAGTACAAATCACGAAAATAAAAAATAAGGATAACGACCTTTATGAGGTGAAGGCAAAGGAAAAAAAAAGTAGTTTCACAACAGCACTGTAAGGAAAGCATTTTTAATCTCACATTACAGATAAACTTGGACATTCATTTGAGCCTCAGGTTCTTAAGGAATTTACACTGGGAATTTGGCTCAGCATAAAACTGCAAATTCTCTCATCAAATCACAAAGCAAGACAGTAAGAAACTTGAAAATGACGTCTCTCTGTCCAACTTTTCACTCAGCTACTGGGACAAACTGCCTAATGTCTCCCTATTTTCCTCTCCTGTCAATAGGGGTGCCAAACTCTGCTGAAACTTGTGAGATACTCAGGGACACAAGCAGAGACCAGTGGGGGCCCCATGAAGCTCTTGCATGAGGCATGGGGCACATGTATGAGCGATGGGACTCCAAATCCCATCTTTACCCAATAATAATTAATAATTAATTAATACTTAACATCCATCTAGTGCTTTATAAGCATTAACTAATTAAGCTAATTCACCCAAGGTCAGTCCTTTGTACTCACACAATACCCGAGATCTTTTTGATCATACACCCTAAAGATTAAAAACAGTATATCAGTAATGTTAGTTTTAGCCTAACATTATTTGGAGATTTTGATCATTAGGGATGGAATTAATCAAATATCTACTGTGTCCCATTTTTGCATTTTATCTTCCATTCTGCATTTACTATTTTTATCTTTATTAATAGCTACTGCTCAGTGGCCTTAAAGAATTTCACCATTCAACAGAAACTTTTCTTTCCAGAGACTTATGCTAATTAGTACCTTGTTTGTGGCTTCAGTGTGATTTATGAGCTACGCTGAGCCCTGAATAACCAAATATCAGGCTATCTCCATAACTGTCTATTAATTTGTTTATCTTTATATCTGTCTATCTATCTGCTGAAATTTAAAACAGTGCAATAACTTTCAGATCAGTGACATTAATGCAGCATTAGATTAAAAGAATGTTACTTTATACAGGCATAAATGTAATTTAGAGGCATTTAGAGGAAGCTATATACTTAACATGATTCTTAGCCAGTGAAGACAGGTTGATCTCACTCATTTTGGGATTGCTAATTTGCAGTTAATTAGGAAGATTGATTCTGTTCTCTGATGCATAGGCCCAACCCTAAATGCATTTTTCTGGTTTCCGTGGCACCATGCTAGTTATCATTGTCAAGGTGCAAGTATAACTGAATGACACGGTCCTTCATAAAACATAATATTTGGGAAGTTTGGGAAAGTAAATCTAGTAATCATCAGCAAACATTTTTCTGGTTTACTCTGCAGACTAAAATCTAGTGTCATCTGCATTTAAAACAACTTTCAAATCACATTCCTTTGAAAAGGTTTATTGCAATTAGCAAACAAAACCAAAGACTTGCTTTAATGCTCAACTAAAATAACACAGTTTCAGAGTTCGAGGGAAATAAAATATTGACATTTTGCTTGAAGGAACTTGTATCCTTAAATAAATGCAGTGGGCATGGCATACTTAAGCTTGTACCTTTTATAGAAGCTAACATTTATTTTCAATGTGTTATCTCTTGAGGAGATTCTTCCCCTGTACTCTCAAAATACAAGCTGCTATGAACGGATTTGGGGGAGGACTGAAGATGTTGGAATAATTGGCAGCTGGTATGGGATAGCAGTAAATTGCTGCTCCCTTAGAGCAAGGAGAAAGAAGAGGGAGAGCTGTGCTTCAGGAGGGAGTCTCAGGGACACCAAGACTGTGTCTTGTGGGACTGTCCTGGCCCAGTGCATGTTACACTAGGCATGTATAAAGACAGAATCTATTCTTCTTGTCCTGTGTGATTTACTGAATGAATAGGGTTTCAAAAAGAATATTTTGGATGTGTCTATATCCTTATGCTTGAAAAAAATCATGAAAGGTACATCTCGTAAGTTGTTACCTGATTTCAAACTGGTCATTTCTCCTCAGTTTGGGTTTCAATTCAGCTGTAGGTATCACCTTTGCAAAGATAAACTAGGACAACTCCCACTTTGCCTCTGTCACACCAAACTCTGGCTGCAACACTCTTCCAAGCCAGTCCTCTTTCTCTGCTTCCATACTTTCCCTTGCCATTGCACATAGCTGTTACAGTATAGCTGTTGCACACATCATCCTACTTGCATCATACCAAATTTAGAGTTACACTGGGCTATTCTTCTATGGTCAGACAAGTTTTCTGGCCAGACTGTTTTAATAAAAGCACACTTACTAGCAGTTTTGCACCATAAAATCTGTTCCAGGTTATCTGCAATGAGAGTACTACACTAATTATTCATAAATAAAATAATTACTTCATTTATCACTTTACAAATAATTAGGAAACTTTTCAAAACAAGTCTATGGAAAATTCCTAGGTAGTGTTTAAAACAGCAAAATGAGGTGTGTTGAGTCAGTCTGGAAAAGTGCAGATATATTAAACCTGAGAACCTACAGAAGGCCAAAGGCATTTTGTTATCCATTTGGGGGAAGAAAGAGATAAGGAGAAATGAGATACTATAGAATGGTTCCCAGACTCAGTAATTTTCCTTTCAAAATCTCAGTGTCACTGTGTTCAATATCTTTCTCTAATCCCTTAAGCTTTCAGTTTTGCAGTCCTCATTGCTCACAGTCCCATAAGCCACCAGTTGCAAATAAAATGAAAAATATAAAATACCAAAATATCGACCAGATGTAAGCATGCAGGGTAGCAAGAACAGGCAATGGACACACCTCTCAGTCAGCCCCATCAGCTCGTTCAATATACACATGTGGCTTGTTGTCAGTACTTGTGGTTGCAGCCCAAAAGGATCAGGATCAAAGCAAGAGCTTTCCTAGTTCAAAGCCAAATTTGTGTCTTTGCTGGCTCATTTGAATTTTTCATCCAGACTTTCATGGCTTCCTTGTGTGCTTGTAATTACCACATCTTTAAAACCTGACAATCCCTTCATATGGGCCAAATTCTTTTCTCAGACTGTGCTTGTGCTCCACACAGGGGTCCAAGAAAAGATATACATATGCTCTCTACAACACAAACTTTGGGCCTAGATTTGATCCATAAAAATGCGAATAGAAAAATAAGCAAGTTGTGAGTATACTTCACAGACAGGAAAAGAAAGTGATTCAGAAGCTTCTGAATAGTATCCTTGGGGCCTGATACATACTTCTAGGGTCTCCGGCAGACATTGGGATAAGTAGATAGTTGAATATTTTTCCTTTGAACAGTAAATCAGACCCAATCTGCCTAACAGAAGAATTAAGCAGAAGCTTAATTAATCTTGCATTAGTATTTCCAGTGGATGGGTTGTAGGTTTTCTCCTGGTTTGAATACGAAAGCTCTGATCTCCACACGTGTGCTCCTAACTTCTGCTTAGGGCTTAGCTCCCATTGATTTCCATGACCAAAAGGATGAGCACCTTTTCAACTCTCCAGACACATAAAAAGAGCATGAACTGCCAACTTCCTCTGGAGTGGAGAAATTCTCCAGAAGTAGAGAGTCAGTGAATCTAAGACTCACACCACCATACCCACACCCACATGCTCTGGCTACACAATGTTTTTAGGTGACTCATTGGAAGTGAAGATCAAATAGAGTTTAGAACAGGCAATAGGAAGTTTTAAACAGGTGTGGAGAAAAAAAGACCTGACCTGGAGATCACAGGGCCGTAATCAGCTATAGCTTACTTTCTACACTCTTTTTAGTGGGCACAGAAATAGATCATAGGGAAACAGAAAATTGGAGAATACTTATAGAAGGCACCAAAATTATCTGATTTGAACCTTCTGTGATATGTGGGTTTTAACCTCTTTAACACCTCCTCAACCAACAGGATAATTGCAAGCCTTTCTCAGCTTTGCCATTCCCACACTTTTTGAGGTTCTGTCTGCCTCTTAGCAGCCAGTTAAATTCTCTTAAACATCAGCTTATCCTTTTCCTCTGACTCACAGTTTCCTCTTTCCTCCATTTCTCTTTTCCTCCCTGATTTCCCAACCTAATTCATGACCACCTCTGAGCAGAGTCAGCAGCCCAACTCAGCTGTAGTGACTCCCATTATCCCTCACTTTCCTCTGTGCATGCTTAAATCCTTTCCTGACCTCCAGCAGGCTTTCCTACCTTGGATAATCCCACTGAGAGGTGCTCACTAGGCTGGGAGTCTCTCCTGGGCTTGCATCAGCCTGCTACACTCAAATCTCATGCTCTGAGGCTTCCTCAGGTCAGACACATTCTGCAATGAATCTGACCTGGGGAAGCCCTGAAGCACAAGGTATTTGAAAGGAGGATCAGTCTGAGGTTTGAAGTGGAGAAGGGGGGCGGCGGGGTGTGTGTGTGAGATTCATGTTCAGACCAGGTCTTATTGTTTCTGAACCAGTTTTTCCACTGCTAGCTAACCATCACAGGTACCCAAAACTTAAGCTACTCAGCAGGTCAAATTACTTGTTATTGAGGTGGAAATAAGAAAAAGGGCTTTTTTTCCCCATTGTTTTCCCTAAAAAGTACTTTATAAAGGTGTGTGTGGATGTATACATGTAAGAGCAGTGAAGCATTTAGAGATTATAATCATTCCCTGAATGAAAACTGATAAATATAAATATTTAACAAGTTTGTTTAAAATAGGAAAATAATATTGATTAGGACTGTGTGTTTACACTGTTTTGGTAGTGTCAAGATGCCTGGCTATAACTATCAGGACCTGTCCACCTGTCAAAGAGCAACTGGATTGTTTTACCATTGTCTGCGAGCAGGAAATCTCTGGGTCTGTACAGGCCTCACACAAACGAAAAAAGAAAAGCAAAAAAACCAAACCAAACCAATTAAAAAAAAAAAAAAGGAAGACTTCTAAAACATGCAGTTCATTATGAAAACCACGTGTTTCCTAAAGCTTTTTGGTTGTCATTACTCTGCCATGTTTTAGTATTTGTAGAATTTGGGTATGAAAAGTAACTAGGTATGAGATAATTGTTTTCAGATTTAAAACAGAAACCAAGAAAAATGCTTTAGCCTTACAAACATGACAGAAAATAGTTGCATTACACAAATCAGTTCTTTAAAAAAGGAAACTCATTCTATAAGTAGTTGTCTTATCCAGCTATGTCTAAAATAGGCCTAACTCTATACCTAGTATCCCAACTACATAATGGGATATTTTAAAATAAGTCTCCTTAATGTTGCATTGCAAATGGTTTGGAGTCCAGGAACAACCTTGCAATAGGGACGGAGTGACCTTTTAAAAAGAAAAATGAAATGAAATACACTTTCATTTTTCAGAAATATGCATGAAAGTAAAAACTTGACAGCATGGAAGAACATAAGCAAATATATCTTTTTATTTGAAGATAAAAAGAAGCAGGGGCTAGATAGGGAAAGGAAAAAACCTGTGAAAAAAACGGATGATGCAGTTTTTACGAATAAGCAGCTTAATGTATCTTGGCACCCACAGTAAGCCTTGTAGGAGCTCAAAGTGCCTCAGGCAATCTGTGAGCAGAATAGCAATTTTATTACTTTGTCATTAAACCAATTTCACAGCAGTATTGTTTGTTAATGAGCAGCGGCAAACGAGCGAAGATGTCACACACTGGAATAGCAGTGAGATTTGTGACCCAAGCTCAGAGCACTAAGATGGAAAGACCATGGCTATAAAAAAGGAAATACTTTGGGATGAAATGCAAAGTCTATACAGCAGAGCTTGTGTTTATGAGCTACCATTTTGCTAAGAGCTGTGAGAGAAATAAAGGTCTGGAAATATGCAGTTAAAACAGGGCCTATAAAATTAAAACCAAATTAAAGTATAGCAGAGGATTACTGCACAGGCTGTACTCTACAAAATATATTTTAAGTGATGAGGTGAAATCTAAATCAGTTTTGTTTGAATTTGGTTGGTATTTATAAAATTCAATAAAGCAATGCCAAATTCAAAACCAAAGCAGCAGCCCAAATCCTGTGGTCTCTGATCTATAAGCTTCACTTTGAAGAAATTCAATTTACCAGTACTTAATTAGCAACTTGTCTTCTCTTTGTAAGTGAAGATAATATATAGGTTTATGTAGGAATATAAATACTGAACAGACACAATCAGTCTGCCTGCACACATTCACACATACACACATGCATGCACGGACGCACCCTGATTCTGTACCAAACAGTGAATCAGAATAACCTAGCAAAGACAGATTACATGAAGCTGAACTGCATCATTTGATGGGACTCCTTTTTTTCCTTCATCTTCTTCTCTTTTTTTTTTTTTTTTTTGAGCCAGGGCTGATCTTACAAAGAGATTGGGAGACAGCCTTGAGGGATACAAGAAACAGTGCCAACCAGGCACATTATTGAATCCCTGCAAGGCATCCCGAGGTGAGTTTGCTGCCTGAGCTGTCTTTCCATGTTTATACACAAGGAAAACTAGTTCAAGCAGCGCAATAAGTGGATCAGCATGACTGACTTAAAGGAAGAGGGGAAAATTAGCCCACCATTTTGCTCCATTTGCACTAGATATGGGGAAATAATTTTGCTGTCAGGACTTGCTTCTGAGCCACCTCCTTTCTTTCCTGTAATAAAACCCCACCCCATTTGTTTCTATTACAATCACATTATTTAGCATAATTATCCTCTTAAAAATATCTAGATCACTATAAACGCTTCCGTTCTTTTGCCTGTTTGCTACCTCACCCATGAGGATTTCGGCACAGTAGCTACCATGCATTTGTGGAATGCTTTAAGGGCTCTGGCAACAGAATAAATTTAGCATATTTGTGCTTGTCTCTGTGCCTCTGTGGATCTCACTTCCAGTTTCTCACTCTCCGTGTGTGGAGTCAATTTGAACAATGTATTTCACTTCAGTTCACAAGCATGCTGACCTCTCTATCCAGTGATTAATATTTTTAGATGCTTGGTTTCATAGCTTGGTAACTCGTGCATGTTTTCTGCTATTTAACTAAGTGGGTAAAGGGGACGCTGCAGGAAATGCTCATTGTTGAGCAGTAGGCGGTGCTCACAGTTCTGGGAGCTAAGCTTAAGACGCTTTTCTGCCTGACAGGGCAAGACCCCTAGACAAATCCCTGGCTGGGTCTGTGGTAGTTGGCAGCCATTCAAAACTGGTTCTCTGCCAGCAGTATTACTAGATAGCCAGACAGATCAATTCACTTTTACATTCCCGCCATTATTTATAGCACACTGTATATCTGCTCTTGCTTATGAACTAATGATTAGCAAATATAGTACACATAAAACATAAGCATTTGTTCTGTGGAAGGCTTTCTGTTGCTGATATTGCAGATAGTTTTACAGGTCATGGAGCCTTAAAAAGGATTTAAAGGGCATGTCTTGTGCAACATTTGTTCCTTTGAAAACGATGCTCCCTTCCCATTTTTGTGTAATTGGAGAGGATAGAAAGGTTTACTTGCTGCTTATGTTTCATTGAATTCTTGAGTTTCCCCCTTCTCCCACAGACTTCTACAGAAAACACGTAGGAAGAGAGGTTTATACAGTATTATTTGTTATTTGGGAACTGTAATTCTGTGTATGACTTAGGCTTTTCTTTTCAAAAGTATCTATTGGTAAAAACTAACTAACAAACAAACAAACACACACACACACAAAACCTCTCAAATCCTAAAACCAATAACACTGCTTACATTTTAGAAGAAGTCAGGGTAACTATAATTTTGTAAACTGTAGGGAAAGAAAGACAGATGATTTTAAAACTGGTGAGAAAATACCATACCTTTACCAAGCTCTTTTGGCTGTTAAAATACTAATTATAGTATTAATTGCTTCGGTTGCTCACGTTTTTGAGCTAGAATGGGAAAAGTCAAACCTAAGGTCCCAGCTCCAAAACAACACAGATCTACTGAATTTTTAAAATCCAGATACAATCCGAACTTATTGGCCGAATTAATGCTTGGCATAAATATGGTAAAGTGGGTCTGCACAATTTGAACATTTTTAGCTGATAACTGCTACTGGTCTTGCCACAAGTTGCTGTGAGACAGCAAGGCTTATGCTTATTACACTGAACGTTATTTCCCTGTAGAGTTCACAATAAGGTGGCAAACACACTTTCACTTCTTCTCTGAAATGAAGTTCAAGACTACTGCAGCATGTGAACTTTCAAAAGTTTCAAAACCAGCACACACTGGACTGCATTAATTAATTCAAGGTGTGCTGTTGGTGGAGAAATGTCATATAATAAGGAAATATGGTAATTTGGTTTCCTAAACTGTTAGTTAACCCATACTTTGGTCTGAGATGAGTTGTGAGGAATCACGATGTCAATATGCTCTTAAGAAGTTGTGTCCTTTCCATTTGTCAACAAGTACACCAAAACAGCCTTCTGTGTAGCCTCAATTCCCTTCCTGGGAAGTGAGCACTTACAGGTACTCAACTAAGAGTGCAATGCTATGATTGGTGCTTTCTAGAACAGCAAGATAGCAAAAATTACCATAATAGCAATCAACATAACTAAACCGAAGTGATTTACATCCAGTGAAAATCTGGCCCAATGGAACAGTAAAGGTAGAATTAACTTTTCCTACCACTTAGCATCAAAAATAAGTAAAGAGGAATAGAAGTGCTTGAACAACATAAGATCCCTAAAGGACACATGCTCTGATAAAACCTTTCTGCTCAGAAATATGTGATTAAAGCTGATTTGTGAGTGTTTTGCACCTTATGTGATCACTTCCACACTTAGTGCATACAAAAGCCCACAATACCTAATAAATGAGTATCTTATATCGCCTTTGTATTAAGTGATGTATATGCCCAAGGTGTGGGTCAATGAAGAATCAGGAATTCTGGCTTAGCAAAAATCTTCTCAAGTCAGAATTTTCAAAGAGATAGTCATGTCTAGTGACTAGTACACAAAACTGAATAATCTAGAATAGATTAGGTGTAGGTAAGTGTAGATAGGTGTAGAACCTTTCTACACCTCCCTGAAACCTCAGCCGTCTTCCCTTTTTTAGTTATTTGGAGGATAAAATTGGAATGGTGAACTCAGTAGTTCAATGTCGCTAATGATAAAAGAGCAATTTCCAGGCGAAATTGAGCACTGGGAGAAATCAAAAGATTTACTATATTTCATCTTGAAAAGCACCAATGTAAGCAGAAAGAGATTAAAAAATTTGGATGGGCATTTACGTAGAATCAGGAAAATTGCAGTTCAGAGTGTGCTTCTTGCCTTAAATAGATTACAATTATTCCTTGATATCTACTGGCTCTATCACTTCTTTCTTTTTCTTCTCTATTCCTCACCTAAATTCAGTGTCTGATGTAAAACACAGTCCATACAGAGTTTCTGAAGTCAAAATTCCATATTGCACTTGCATAGTAGAAATGTCTTCTTGGCCAAGACTATCAGTGAGGAAAGCCTTATCAAAAATTCATTTTCCATTGCGGTTTTCAAAACATTGCATTTTGAAGGGCTTTTTATTAATCATCTTTTATCAGACAACATAAAATATGCTGTATTTCACTTGCTTGTTTTAACATAAATCAACCCCCCAAAAAGTTTCTACAGCTCTTTACATTGACTGGCCTCGTTCATTTGTAAGCCCGCAAGTTTAATAAAGACTGCTTTCTCTGTGTAGGAAGAATATGCCATTCTACATGGTGGCAAAAAAGCAAAGCAAAACAAAATAAAACCAGCATTTTTAAAGCAATGCCATATCTCAAAAATGTATATATTATAAATTGATGGGCAGAGTGTCCTGTAAGGCAGTCAGTAAGTGCTTTGGAAGACACTATGAATATTTCTGGGGTTTATATTGAAAAATAAATCAGGATTTTTCTATAAACTTTACAACCACGTGGAACTTCAACTTCCTTAACACTGTATTCTTTCACAAAGGTCTTGAGGTCTGTCCATGTATTTTTTCCGGGATGTCTTTCTTTCTCTCAACTTTAACTTTGCAGTGCCTACTAAAGCCCAGTAGTTTAGTCAATGGGAGCTATAAAAGGAGGAGAGAAATGAAGGCACAGTAGTTCAGAGTACATTTCTACACAGGAAAACAACATTGTTTTCTGGAGTGAAAGATGAGTACCGTTGATCCTTTGAAGTTCTCACTATCTCACTACTCAGATCTGACGGGTGAACTTAGGAAAGTCAGTCATTTGGCTCAAGATAAGACCTTTTCTCAGTAGCCTCCTGTACCTTTAGCTTTTTTCTTGATCCCTCATTTCTCAGACTTTACTCTCCTTCCAGATGAAAAGTAGATGCCCTCTTCCTCACAGATACCTTCGATGTTTTTCCTGAAGTGAATCACTAGTTTAGCATTTTTTAATAAAATTCATTATTAATATCTGTGCCCTTAATTATAATAACCTAAAATAATTTTATTTAGAATTAAAAATTTTCTCTCTTGCTGAGTATTCCATTGCTAAGTTTAGTCAAAGGCCACTGATACAAAGGATAAAGTAGTCTGATCAGCAAAAAACCCGAGATGACTGTTGGATGACTTATTCAAGAACAAACACTCAGAACTCATTCTTCAGATGAGGCCTAACTCCATTAGGCTGTCATAGCACCTGCCTAACTCTCAGTCATGTTAATGAAGTTATCCATGTGCTTATAGACAGGCACATGCTTAAGTAAACTGCTAAATCGGGGAGAGCAAGTCTCCACAGTCTATGGCTCATCGAGGTTCTGGAGGGTCGTGTTTGTATAAAAGCAGTTCTGAAGAGGAACTTTATTCCTCAGCCATGACTTAATGTTTATTTGTACATGTTAAAATTCCAACTTACATGCAAATTTTTTTTTTTTTCTCCAAAAATCACAGACAAACCCCAGAAGCAGTGCTGTAGTTTGAGCATCAGTTTGACTACAACATTTCCTTCAGATTTGAAATATGACATGATGGTAAAGTAAAATTAAAGATGAGTCCAGAATCACACTGTGAACCTCTGCTGAAGTTTGTGTTTTCTGCTGAAACCCAGTATTATAATAATTTTATTTGATTGTACTCACTGCAAGTATTTCCTACTCAGAAATTTCTGGGTTTCTTCTTTCTGAGAACTAGTCCAGGACACCTAATTTGTAGACTTATTAGTCATAATAAGGCAGCTCCTAGAATCTCCAGCTGAGATGCAAAGCTCACTGTAGACAGCATCCATGTAGTAGAGGGTCAATTTCAAATGACCCTCACAGGCTTTTATAAATACCACAATGCACATGTCTGGTTCATGTACATGGATAGCTTTGGAAACCTGTCCCCTAAATTATTCAATCACCTGACAAGGTTATAACAGTCTGCACAGCCTTTCTGACAATAACTATTAGCAGTGAAGTCAGGAAATGGATTCACCATGTGCACAGTGTTCAGTTACCAGAATGTAGCACTGAGATGGACCTGCATGCTTCCACAGAGGTGTTCAAACAGTAAATAATTAAACACTGAAGCAACAAATGTAAGGTGGTGAAAAACTTCAAAAGCTGGTTCTTGGAATATCATACTAACATATTTGTGTGTTATATGACAATATATTATAGAATAAGTCAGAAATGCAAAAAAAGTATAATTAAAATACATTAGGTGGAAAAGTATTAGGCATAACATAAAAACATTTTTTAAAAATATTTTTCTCTAAATATAAATGCACTTTGCTGCTTCATTCTCTGACTTTCCCAGAAAGTGACACTGGGGCACTGGGGAGGTAATGTAAGTGAGGCAGTGTTTGGGGGCTGGCAGATTAAGATCATGTTTTCAAAGTCATTTTATTCTTTAAGTCTCTCGGTCTGATTGTCTATGTTCCTATTTCATTTAAGGTGAGCTGGAGTTTTTCCACAGATTTCAATTTTGAATTTTGAATCAGTCCTCAAATAGCATTTGAAATAACTTATTCAAACAGCTTTTGCAGGGTCACACATAAAGATGTGGCAGAGTTTCCTGCAAAGGACTGCAGCAATTTGTGTTCACCTCTTCCTTTTTTTCATGTGTCATGGCATGGAGATAATAGCAAATGACTGAAGATACCTACAGTAACACCTGTATCACCACAGAGGTGTTACAGACCACAATACTCTTCTCTAGCATTATAGTGTTCAGTACTGTTCACCAGCACATGAAATCACAGAGGTATCTGTAAGCCATACTACAAAACACGTACCTGATATAGGTATTTTATCTTGACCTCCGGGCACAGATTTCATGAATGTTTACTCTCATAAATTTAGGGAATATGAATTGTCTCTGGTGTATGTGGTGACTTTACAAATTTAAACAAACTACGGTGCAGTAGTAATGCAAGATATACCACCATGGAGATGATACAAAGGGAATTACTCCCACAGACTCCTCTCCAGCAATGCCCCTACCCATGTTTTCTTTATGCTTGGTCTCTAACAGTCTACTCTGACCCTGACTTTGCACATCAACTTACTTCAAAGAAACAGTCATTTAAGGGGGTGCAAACATGAATTGTTTCAGCGGAAGCACAGTACTCTTTGCTTACACTGGCATGCTCAGAAAAGGGCATAAAGATTCTCATCTCCATCCACTGTAAAACAAGAAAAAACATCAGTGTCAGATAAATCAAAAGGTGCTCTGACACGCATGCTTCACTTGTGCAATGAATCTCTAGGTTAAGAAAAATGGCACGGCAATGAGGTAATGATTGTATTAATCAACTTGTTTACTTATAATCTTCAAATATATAAAATAGTTTTATTTAAAGGGAAAAGAAAATGGATGCATTGATGTTTATTATTTATAACTTTCCTCCAGGGTCCAGTAATTACTGGGCCTGAAATTTATATCCTGTAAAATATAGAATCATAGAATATCCTGAATTGGAAGGGACCTATATGATATAAAATTTTTGGAGATATTGCTCTGATGATACTCCAACTTGTCCCAAAGTAAATGAAGAGAAACTTTGTTGATGTTGAAAGACTTTACATAGTGCAAAAATAGGGAAAATTAGACTTGCTATTCCTGTGATGGGTCTAGAACTAGGTCCCTGAAAACTGCTGGATTCTGACACTGAGAATCATAGAATCATAGAATTGTTAAGGTTGGAAAAGACCTCTAAGATGATCAGGTCCAGCCATCAACCTAGCACCACCACCATGTTCACCACTAAACCATGTCCTCAAGTGTCACTTCAGAACTTCCACCTCTTGTTCTTTTGTTGGCCTCTGGTAGGTTGTTTCACTGGAAAGCAAAGTGAATTGACTTTGCCATTCCCCTCTATGGTGTTCACTCCATCAGACAGCTAATGGCATCTGTTTTCAAATGAGCCCCATGTTACAAAGAATTTCAAGTTTAATTGCTTAATAGGAAATATGTCTAAAAGAAATCCATGAAAATAGGCCTGGATTAAAACTAAATAGAGCTGAAGTGAAACAAATGCAGAGAGGCTTCCATATTTCCTCATTGTAAGCAGAAAAAAACAGTTGATTTGCCTGCTGCTACAATTTCTGAAGTCTACATCAACACTCTTCCCCTTTTTAAAGTGGGGGCTCTAGTAACTCTTATTGAAACATGACAGTGGAGATACCACATTCTGTCATATTCTGGTTCAAGTTGTGCTTCCTCAACACAAAATGTAGGTTTGCCCACATATATATTTGAAAAACAACCAAACATTTCAGGTGTCCCACCTCTCTGTGAACACTGTAGAAGTACAGTAAATTCCTCCTCTACCTGTACATTATGCCCTCCCACTTTCAGTAGCTGTTTTTTACTCTTCTTTCTAATTGCCGGATTGGATTTCGTCTCACTGTCTGCAAACATAAGAGAGTCTTTACTGGGATTTTTTAAATCCTTCTCTTTCCTCCCCCTTTTCTGAGAGAGACATTAACCTAGAGAGTCATGAGGACATAGTAATTTGTCTGTCTACCACTTTGGTACAGTGCTTATCTTATGAATGAGGAAGTATGTCATATGCCAAAATATTTGCAATTTTGGGCCTAAGTTTTAGTCCAGTTCCTATCAATACTTGCCAAAAGTCAATTACTGGCATTTGTTGCGCAGCTTGTGAGAAGTGAATTGGTGGGTCTTGGGATCCACATCATACAGTTAGAATCACTTGGTATTCTCTTTGGTAGTCCCTCAAGAGAGACAGCTAAATGACTCAGTCCTGAAATTGAACATTTCTATTTTTTATTTAGAAATTAAATACACAAAATCAAAAGCACAGAATGAGGACAACATTCTTTTTGTAGATTTTCTAAAAGCAGTAAATCCACACGTACAAGGGAAGAAGATGAAGATCTTAAGAAAAAAAAAACCTAGACAACAGTAATCAATTAAACACTCATAAATAAAGGGGGAAAAAAAGAGGAGAAAAAAATTCATCCAATTCAAATGATGAGGTAAAGTGCTCTTTTATGTTCCATTGCACGTCCTGCAGGAACAATAACTTCTTTTGAGAATCAAGACTGAAATCTAGACATTTTTCGCTCACAGGAAAATATGTGTTTTGATTGAGCATTTATATGAGATTAGAATTCTTAAATATCTGTATAATTATCCACATAAAAAATAATCTTAGAAAGACTTCTGAAAAGTTACATGTGAATAACAGTTGCAGAACAAATTGTAAACCAGACTCTAGTAATTGTAGCTAGTGCAATCAGGCCCTCAGCCATCATGAGAATTTCAGTCAAAGAAAGGTAAATCCTGTGCAGTGTAGAGGCATGGATATATTAGTATCTAGATATCTTTATGCCTTTCATTGTCAAGTTGTCTCAAAAATGATAGAAAACGTATCATGTCCAAATAAGGAAAATGAAAGGTGAGATGGAAAAGAAATTATTATTAATTCAGTTAACTGACAGGAAACTGAGTGTCAGGTGGAGTAGGGGCTTGGTTATTAGTGAAACTGTAGGAATAGCATGGAAGATGTCTCTGAGGCATAACAGTAGCAGAGTTTCCTACTTTGCTTTTGCTCATTACCAACCACTATTTGCTATAGGTTGCTATCATCTCAGTGCTGGATTTTTCCCTGGCTTCAAGGAGGTGTGGATGGAAAAGGAATCAATTCTAAATTCCACTCACTCCTACTCTTTCTTTACTAACTTGCTTCTGAAAGAGCAAGTCCTATACCCTCTCCCTTCTTTCCATACTCAGAGTCATCATCTACTATTAATTGGTTTATACATGTCAGTAAAGAGAATATGGGACAGATTCAGAAACCAGACACAAATCACTCAAATCCAAAGCCTTACTTCAATCCCTAATCTGTCCTTCCTTTGTACTGCCACCAACGAAGAGCAAAATAAGCACCCAACATTCCTTTCCAGGTTCACCACAGTGAGTCTGAGTTTCTGACCCCAAGGATTTTGCACTGTATGTTTGCACTATCCACTTCAAATCAGTTATTTTAGTAGCAGGTGGGACCTCCATCGCTGGACTATCCCCTACTCTTGCTGAAGGATGATGACAGTGATGTATTAGGTCTTTCCTCTTTGTAATTACCATGACACTGTAATGAGCAAGTATTCACTTCACACTTCTTTTCCTGATAATCTATTGGTATAGATTGGTGGTTTCCTTTTAATGGCTGGTTCATTAGATGGTATAAATGTATGCAACATTTTTAGCTGTGGTTGAGGAAAGCAAGGAATGTTGAGGTTAAGGTTTATTATTACTGTCATATTCAGGAATGGAGAGCTATATACTATTTCTGCTCTGAGTGTCTGCACATAACTCCAAGTGACACTGGAGTTATGCATTTGCCTGAAAGCTGTTTGTCACCCTGTGAGTACTCGCTGTTTTTAGGGGTGATCAGGACAGAATAGATCTGAGTACCCATTATTTTGTACCTCCTTAAAACTTTCTGTGAAGCTAGATTAAAGAAATGATGACATAGTATTTAGGAATGTAAAATCCAACAGGTAATATCTCTGTCCCTAGAACCACAAACATGCAGACACTACTTTAAAAATATTCAACAGAAGCATTTATTATGTAGAGGGCACTATACAATTGCCCTCCCCTGATACTTGCAATACAAGTGCTTCATGAAGGAATAAACCCCTGAAAGCTTGGTTGCAATTTACTTCTTTACTTCCTGCACATAGTACCAATGATAGTTGAACTGAAAAGCATTTTAAAATTCATAAATATATAAGTAGCCATTATCTAGTGGAAAACATATGTCTGACTATAGGACCTGATCCACTACGCAGTTACTCCAATTTTAAACTAATTTAACTCCATGGTAATCAGTGAGGGTGCTGTCATGCAACTGAAGAAGCATACGGAAAATAAGATTTTTAATACATGTAAGGGTCGATTTGCTTAAAAAGAAGGCCACCATTTTAATTGTGTGTTTATTTTGGGTACCTCAAATCAAATGCCCAGAAAAACAGACATTCAGAGTAACTGGATACTTTTAAAACCTGTTTGTATTGTGACTGACAAAAAAGCTGAAAGTATTTAACTACATACTTCTATTGGGGGGGGGAAACATGCTGGGTTTTTTTTTCCTTTTTGTTGGATAGAAATTTGTTTTTAAAGTAACCAAATTTAGCTGCTCAGTAATCTAATAAGAAAGTGATTTCAGCTGGAGGAATTTGCTTTAATGATTAAGACAAAACTTCATAGGTAGGTTAATGGAAAGTGAACAGGATGATCTTTATATGTTCATAAATGCAAACAGTTTAAGACCAGAAGGAGACTCCATTAGAGTCTTCAGCGTGAGCTGTTTTCTCTTCAGTTTCACCTAAATTATCTCTGCACCACATAGACTTGAGTTTGGCTGATTTTTTTTTTTTTAAGAGCATCCCATCTCAATTTTTCTGCAAATTGTTGACTCCTAAAGTGTTAATCATTACACTGTGTATTAGTAAAGCATGTGTGGGAAGCAGAATCAGTAATTCACAATGCTAAGTTTATATAAAACCAACAGTCCTCCCTGCTGCCCTCCCCCAGCTCCTGCGCAAACCTAGCATCATAACCTAGGGGATGAACATAAATGAACACGCAGCTCTGCTGTTATTTGCACCTTTCCAATAGCTAAGCTTTTTGTGGGGGGTCTGCTGTGGAATTTCAAAGACAATAAGCAAACTTGCACCAGACAAATAAAGTTGCATTCCTTTACATTTTAGATGTGAGACATAAAACAGATACAGTGCCATTCAATCCTTTATCAAGGTGACATAACCCCAAAAAGCTTTGATGCTGCCTATTGCAAATCTCATGAGGAGCTGAGTAGGAAAAAAAATCTGATTAGTTTTTTTGACTCGTCTTTCTAACTGCATGCATTTAGAAAGTGTTTCTGTACAATTCTCTTCCCCTCTCTTTATTGTGTGGTTTGCTTTGTTTGCTTGCATTTACAACTGCCGTTACGTGAAAGTGTTACAAGTATAAATAATTTAGAAGATAACTCTGTGGGGATACTAATAATAAGTCCCCGCTTTTTCTAATAGCAACGCATTATGGTTCTGAGAACTGCTATTCAGTAGGAACAGTTACACAACATCACTGTATCGTGGATATTGCAGATGTTGACAATAAAAGAATTTTGACATCTTTCTTAATTAAGTGTATTTTCCTTCTTTAAAATGCCTCTTTTTTTGTAACTGCTTTAAATTCTCAAAAAATACCCAAAAGCTTCTTGAGTGGAGAGATGGATGGACAGACAGATACATCCATCTGGTTTTATCTGTCTTAAGTGTTTGGATGTAACACCTCTCCCCAGTAAGAAGCCACAACAATAAAATTATCTATCAATGCACAATTACTGCTAAGGGAAATCTAATCAGTTAATAGAGGTTAAGAAAGACAAATGTACAAAGGTAATAAGTGGTTCAAACTCAAACAGTCCTACCCTGTTCACTCTCATTTAAAGGCAAGAAAAAGCTTTTAATGGGGCTTTTCTTACTTTTACTCCATCATTTTATAAATTGCTTTGCCAACCCCTCATAGGAAAATAGTAATTTTAAGTAGGCCAACATCAAGCTCAGGTTGTATGCACTTGGTGGTAATGATAGTGTAGCTGTCCTTTCAGAAGTAAGTCAGTCCAACATTCAAGTATTTTTCTTTCTTATTTTTATATTTTTTGTTTACTCTCCAGTAAATTAATAGGTGAGGTCAGTCTGAATGACTCTTGCTTAGACAAATCAAGCTCCTTATCATGCTAACCTCATCCTGAGGTCTTTTGGAAAGTCATAGGGCAGGCAGGCACTGTTTAAAGCAGTCATAAGTAATAGACAACTTGGTGCCCCGCACACAACAAACAGAGAGTATTAAACAACTCATGAGATGTAGCGGCCACCCTCTCACAGAGATGCACACTGTTTCAGGACCTGGTTCTTTGGACTGTATTATGGAGAAAGATATTGATTATAGATAAGCGTAAACTGCTCAAAGCTACATTTTGGGTTTGTGGATTGTTTTGGGTTTTTTAACAAACATTGCAGAGCTTTATTAGAACCATATTCACATCTTCTGTTCCAAAGTGTAGTTCTGTTGTGATGATTCTCAGGACAAATTATTTAGATGTTAAAGGATGCATAGTCCATTAAAAAATCCCCAGAACTCAAGAAGCAGTAGGAAAGTATCACTTTAAAATGTTGTGAAAAGCTTCACACTAATGACTGTCAGAGTTAAAATTACTGATGAGATGGAACAAGCCACAGCTGCAGCTACTGCAGATTGCTTGGCTAACAAACTATTACAATAAACAGAGTATTGTCTAAATGAAGTTCATGTTTTAGTATCATTTTATATATATGGGTTTATAACCTAGCAAACAAAATTGACAGTGAACCCAGAGCAACATTACTCTCTCGGGCATTTTTAAATACAAGACCTACTTCTCTATACTCCTCACACATTTATTCCCACTGTCCAAGATCCACATACATGTCCTAGTGTTCCTAGTGTTCTTTCTCTCACGCCTCCAGTGTCCACTTCTTTTCCTACTTCCGTTTCAACAATATGTCTCTTTTGCTTCTGCCTTCATCTCTTCTCACCTTGACAATTGTAGTCACCTTCTCTCAGGACTCTAAGTCCCAGTTCTTCAACCCCATTTAATGTGTCAAATGCTGATGCTTCCTTCTCACACACATATCACACACATCAAAAAAATCACCTCCTACTTCAGGCATCCTTCCTCCATTCTTTTCTGGATCAATTTCAAAAATGTATTTTTTAAAGAAATGTTGAAACCTACTTCAACATAGATGTCTCTTTTTTTTTCATATTCTCCTCTCTACTCTGTGTCTAATGATGTCCTCCCCACAGTTCAGCAATCTCAGTTGAAAAATACTTCCTCTCTACCATAGCTCCCATCTAAAGAGCCTCTCTGTATCTAAAGAGCCTTTCTGTATCCTTGGCTAGCCATATATTTTCTCCTCTGCCTGTACATACCTCTCCATGGAAACTGGTTTGGGACAGAGTTCATGAGGAAGATTAATACTGTATGGCATGCTTAAGCAGTTATTATAGGTCTGTGCTATATTGGAAAAAAACAGAGCATGATCTCAGTAGCAGTTGGAATAAATTTGGCAAAAGGATGAAATGGGGGTTTTCGGTCTGGATGCAAACCATGCCCACAAAGATTTTCCCTTTCCGATTTTTTATCTGTAATTATTACACCTGAAAATAAAGTGGAGGCACCCGTCTTAGCTGCATGTCTTTGCATCACATCTGTCCTAGCAATAAGGTACTTGAAACTGTGAGATTTTGGTTTCAAATTATTATGTAGAATTTGATATTATGAGGTTTTCATATTTGTTCTTTTATAGAGCCTAGTTTCTTGAACTAAAGGAATACAGGTCCTCTAGAGAGAGGGGTTTTTGACTGCGAACACATGTATCAGGCATGAAAAATTAGGCAGCTAACTGGACCACTCATCTCAGCAAAACTGGTTGGTGGTTAAGGGACATACATAAAATACAGCTGAATTTTCCAACTCAGGCTTCTGTCAAAACCCTTTTAGAGTGCTAAATTTTTCTTTGGCTATTGACCACTATATTTGTTTTTATTTATTTCACTGACTCACAGATCTAATGCATTTCCTGAAATGTCTCTGAGAACTCAGGTGAGACACCACAGGCTGTCTTAGGCTAGAATTTACTAGGATTAAAGCAGATGTGGCATTACAAGGGTCTGCTAAACTTCATATGATTTATAAAGATATAAAGCATATCTTTTATTATTACAATGATGCTAAAATTTTGTGGATGATAGTATAGTCATGTTGGAAAGACTGGGGAAGACTCAAGAAAAGGAAATTGAAACGATTCTCCTTTACTTGTTCATCTGAATGTGTGTCTGCATTTGTTGCTTTTATTATTCCGTTTTACAGAAGGCAAGTTTACAAGTTTGCAGGTATAAAGGCATATTTGATTTCCAAAATAGTTAAATATGACAAGATTTTCACTATCAAAGTAAAGATTTGATTATTCCTAGAAAAGTACATCGTTGACAATTTTAATAATTCAAAGTGAAAAATGAAGAATAACTTTCCCTCTTCTAACTGCTTGATTTAGTTTCCTATGTTTTCTTCAGTATGGATACAGAATTAGAAGAAAAACAATGTATTTATTCCATTTATAGTTAAATTCTTATCACAATGCTGAACTACTTCATTTGAGGATTCTGCCTGTGAATTTGGTGCATTTTTTTTCTCTGTTCACCAGCTTTTTTTTGTTTTACATAATGTTTCTATTGACCTTAAATTTTGTGTTTCTTTCAAAAGTTGGTTAAGGATGTTCTAAAACTTGGCTTGAACTTCTTATGAAAGCATTATTATAATATTTGCTTATAAACCACAATAAAAACAACCAAATATGCGTAGCATATTTTACAAAATATTTCCTCATTAATACATATTTATTTGTTAGATGTGTATATCATTTGTTTCATACCAGTGTCAAGCACAAACCCTGCAATCTCGAGTTTAAGCTAACCTTTGCTTTTAGCCACCATTGACATTTCCAACAGCATCCTCTAGCTGCTCTTTAGTCCCAAGAAGCTTAAAAACTTTTGATCCACATATACTTATCTCCTTTGGCGAGCATGCACAAAACTGCTTAGAATGGGATATAATTGAGAAACCTGGAACTGTAACTCTAGTAGTACTGTAAAGTGAGATATTGCCCTGTCCATGGTTATTTTATATAGAAAGGACCTTCAGGACAGAGGAGTAGGGACACAAATACATATACAGTGACAGACAGTAACATGTTCCACAGTGGCACACAACTTTCAACATAAAATCAGCCTTGCCTCACTGTATTTCCCCAAGGGCCAAATTCAGCCCAAGTTCTTGTCGTGCATCAGCTATACTAAGCTTTACACAAAAGAGGCAGATGAGGTAGAGGGTGTGCTATCTTCAATGGCTCGTTGGCTAGAAAATTCACTTGTTAAATAGGATATATGTTTCAGATCTTCTCTTTGTCTTGATTTAAATCAATGTCTTAAGTGTTCCAAGTGAGCTGAGTTTCCCAATCAATGGGCTATTGAATATTATGCTCCATCTTTACTCTTCATCACTATCATGCCTTTTTTGTGTATATAACGACTAGTCAGCAGAACAAAATTAATTAAGAGCATGGGCTTGACTGTACAGCCTCTTGGTTAAGGCTCCAACTTCAGATGTGTGACAGTTAAGTGCTGGTTAATTATGATTGTATAATTGCTTACTTCAGGTGTAACATCTTCAGAATGAGAACTGAAAGGGCTTTGTTCACTGTACTGAATATGTGGGTGATTCAGATATTCTTTTAGGATGTGATGGACCCACGCTCAAGTCTTTGTTCCAAATCAAGCAGGATAGGGATGCAAAACTTAATTTCCTTCTTTCCAGATAAACAGTCAAATAATTATGGTGTCAGCTAAAAAAGGAAAGAGATATTTATCTGTGTTATAAGGAAGAATAGACCTAAGATGTCTGTCTCCCTAAAAGGACGCATAGGAATCCTGACTGGACATAAGTGTCTTCCTCTAACTCAAAGACAGAACATGGTTACTGCAGAAAGTAACTGACTGTTCAGCTACGCATATACACAGCAGCAAAAATTATGATGGGATGAGGTGTTAAAAAAGTAGAAATCTACATGCCTAAACAATTTAGGCATTTTCAGGGTTAAGTGAGGGCCTTTTTTTTTTTTTTAAGCCAAAAAATTGTAATTAGGTATCTAAGTCCACCTTCTGGTGATTCATGGAACATCTAACCAGAGACAGGAATTTCCTTGAGAGAAGATCACCTACAATTTAGGCACCCACTGCTAATATTGCCTTCTAACTCAGAATTTCATTAAACATTTAGGATTAGCTTTACAGGGCCTATGATGGTCTTAATAACAAGACTTAGTAATTTTGCAAATTTGCCTTATTCATCTGAGTGCTTTACTAGACCAGGCTGAAGTGATCAACATCGTTGGGTACGGCCCTGCCATTACTGGTTTTGTGGGCTCAAATGCAGGTTTATACACATGGTGCCTTTACCCCTACGCAGTGCAAGAACAATTAGTGAAATTCTGAAAATTAAGCCTCAACATCCTATCAGTCAGAACAGTCAGAGTTAATATTGAAATCCATCAGCAACCAGTTATTAAAATGATGTAAGATCACACACAGAGTTTCCAAACTGCTCTCATAAAGAAAGAAAGATAAATATTAGACAGGTTATATAGTTTGGGTTCCATTTCATAACAGCTATCTCAATTGTATGCAAAATATGGGATAGTGAAACACATTACAGAACAGGCCAGTTTTGACTGAAGAAATATATGCACAATCGCAAGTTTCTTTTTGTGGTATGATTTAATTTTCACATGAGCTATTTAAGTGGCAATGAATGCATTGAGGGACTTCTCCAGCTACCCATGCTTTAACAGAAGAAAGAAGAGTACATTAATAGGCCTCTTTTCAGCTGGGGAAGCCAACGACAACTGAAATGTGGTGCACTTGAGCACAGCCTTCTCCAGTGCTCTGCTCTGCCCATAAGCCAGCTGAGTATCGAAATCAGGGGAACCCAGCCCTTTGCATGCTTTAGAAAAAGCAAACCTTCATGGTTTGTCAGCTTGTTCAGAACAGCAGACAGACAAGAAATGGTGTAACATTCACATATATGTCCTCAATCACAGCATATCTGGCCATCAAGGACCCTTGCAGAGCACCAAAAAGCTTCATCACTGACTTGCCAGCTGTACTTCGCAATTATCTGTGGTGAGCCAGCAAGGCAGGGTTAGGAGCAAGAACTGAGCCCTAGAGAGATGAAGCCCTGGTCAGAAAGTATGGGAGCCTGGGATACGGAGTAATAGGCTGAGGAAACAGCTCCACAGAGGTTTCATAATTTTTCCATTCCAAACCAGTTTGGCTTATAACAACTAAGACACATTCATATGTAACAAACTCTCAAAACAGTTTTTAGAACATTTCTCACTGATTCCTGTGGAATACAGAGAACACAATGTGGGGTGAGACAGAGTAAAAGCTTCACCAGTATGACACTGGGAAGATCTGTATATTTACCTCTTCAGTTTAGCACACTTAATATAGTTGTCCCACACTTGTTCTGCTAATAGCTCAAATCACTGTGGAGCACATATTCCATAACATGGCAGGCTGCAGTCTCATGATGTCTGTGGTGTTCACACATCTTTAGCTACTAGGCCATTAGACCCTCTGGTTTGATGCCACCAGTATTGTAATAATTAAAAGGAAAACATTAACATCTGCATCTGCAGAAAGAGAGAAGATTTACATAAGCAGAATCTCCAGTAACCCGACGGTGCAAAAAGCAAAACACAAGGGATATCAGCATGTAGGTATGACTTACTGAGAGGTTATTAGGTGTATCCAGATGAGAGCTATAACTTGGGAGAGGGGAGATGTATTTATACATAGTGTATTATTTATGCCCATTACTTCTAATTGCCTAACTAGTTCTCTTTCCTCTCACGTATACTTTAGTACCCACCAACCAAAGAAAGATGTCTGCAGCTAAATATCTGCCAATTATTATGGACTTTTGCTTAATATTCAATTGTTCCACTGACAGAACAGTTTTTAATATATCATTTTATACTATCCTGTACATCACCATCTTCCTGCCTCTCTTAGGGCTCTGATTGTACCAGTTCTTATTTATTTCCACAGGCTACCATATATGCAAAAGATCCTGCAGTCATGATGTCACCTCCAACACCCTCACCTCTTCCCATTTTTGTTTTTGTAATCCTTTTGGTTTGTCTTTAAAGTTACAGTATAAAGGAATGTCAACACAGCATGTGTGTAGACACAAACCAGGGTCAAATACACAGCTTGCTGCATGGTTCCCTTCCCCATCTGTAAACACACAAGACACTCGTCCCATGTTCAAGCTTTTTCTTTTGCCCTGAAACAGAATAGGCATCTTTAGGATCAGTAGTTTTCAAACTTTCAGCAGTGTTTCTATAAATGTATTTTGGCTGTGTTTTTTTTTAAAGTGGCCTCTTCGAAATCAATTTCCTGAGGTTCACTGGTTGACAGTTAGAAAAATACTTTTTTTTTCCTTCAGATTTTAATAACAGTGAAAAAGTGTACAAGCTTCATGGTCAAGACAGGGCAGTGGGTACAGAAAATTGTTATCTTAAGGCAAAATTTACTGTCATGGAAAATGGAACATTCCTTCTGAACTCACGAACTGGTAGTGTATGTGCAGGTTGGTTGTAGGCGGTTGCTACAATAAGGCTTCTTTCATACAGGTGTGTTTATGCCCCAGGCTTGCTGGCCACAGTCCATTCCATTTACAGAAGCTGAATTAAACAATAACTACCGCATTGCAAAAAGAAGAAGGAAAAAAAAGGTGAGCGTCAAAGGAGATGCCTGAGAGCTTTGTTAGGGCCAAGAAAAACCCTGTTGCAGTTGTCAGAGCTTGTTGATGTTGCAGAGAACGGCACTTTTTTTTTTCTGCTGGATTTTGTGGTTCTGCCTTAGGAAAGAAAGTAAAATAGAACGGAAGAACAAAGTCCTACTCTATAAATCAGCAGCTGCTCCTTGCCAGATCAAAGGAGTGACATTTTTGCTCCTGGACTACTTGTCCACTTTAGGTGCTTGACAGACAGCTAACAGCTGGCCTGTTACATAGTATAGGAGAGTTGGGCTACATCTTCTTCAGAATAGATGACAAGCTAATCAGAGATATCCATAGCATAGGACAAGTGAGTGCACCTTGATCTTTCAAACATACCCACTACATAATTGCTAAACACCTTTATGCATTTTTGGCAAGTTGCTAGTTATGTAGTTCCCACTGAAAAGTAAGAACGAGAATTAGTGCCTTAGTCTAATTTGATCAGAGAAGTTAAATAGATGTTAAATTTGTTGACAACTCCCCTTTTCAGGTCAATTTAGAATTGATTTTAAAAATTAATATGAAACAGTAAAAAATAGGTGTAAAATACTTCAATGTGATATTATTAAAAAACTACTTTTTTTTTTTTTAAGTTACTTAAAATTAGGTCCCTCAACTCCTGTGTAAGAAGCTGATTGTATTTACAAAACTGCTGGACCCTCATTTTGAAAGTCTTTTCCTATGAGGTTAAAATGATAAATTAACACATCTTTAAATGCATGAGTTACTGAAGACTTTATAGGAGATCTGTTATCTACCTTTAACATGAATGTTTAAGTGCTATTAAATCAAAGTGCATGCCAAATTAGCTAAAATTGTATTTAGCATCTCCACAAGACAGATGTATACAAACTTGAAATTTTAATATCAGTAGTAAAAATTTCAGTGATTCAGTTTCTAGTTGATTTTCATATGCAATAATAAATCAAGTACAGGATGAGATTAGATACTACGGCTTGTGTCTATTGACTTTGCATTTTATCTATAAGATATGAATAGCTAAGGAAGTATGTCTGTTTGTCTCCTCCCTTCCTTTCAATTATCTTTAAAAGATCGTTTTTACGGTGCATGGTAAAAAAAAATGTATATGAACAAACTGATGGCACTCGTCAAAGAGAGCCACCTCTGGCGTGTGTTCTATGGCTTCAGGTGGCATGCACCAAAAGGCGCTTGTTGCCCACCAGGAACCCAGGGGAAATACAGGATGATACTTTTCCACTTAAGCTGAGGCTCCCTGAAAGCTCGTGAGGAAACCTGTGCCCGCCGGTGGCAAGGACGGGTGTGGACTGGGAGCTCCTCACCGCCGTAGCCCGCCAAGCACAGGCCCCGGCCGCCCGGCCCCGCCACGCCGGGCTCGCCGCGAGCACAGCCGGGCCAGGCCATGACGCTGCCCGGCTCCTGCCGTGCCCCGGGCGGGGCACCCCGGCCCGGCCCGGCCCGGCCCGGCTCGGCAGCGGTGCTCTGGCCCCACCTCATGGCGCCCTGCTGCACAGCGGAAGGCCTCCCCTGGGGCCACCGAGGCAGCACCTTGAGGCCAGCCTAGGTCTTCCAGGCCAGTGGCCCCGTGGAGCGGCTGGATGCGGCCTCGGCGCGGGGTCAGTGGAAGCCGCGGGGCGCGGGCCGACAGGAGGGAGCCCGGGGACTGCGGGGCCTCCGGGTTCGTGGGGAGCACCAGAGAGCCCCTTCTGCGGCTGGGGCCTTCCACTCTGTGAAGGGACAAGGCCCTGTACACAAGCCTCGACCCCGGGGCAAGGGCCCGGCGGCTGCCCCGGTTTATGATGCTGTGAAGGTGTGCCCCGTGGCAACCACCAGGTCCTTCCTGGGCAGAGCCAAATCGTTTCTCCACGCTCCCAAGGGGTAACCTGGTAACCGAGAATTACACGTTTAACAAGGCAGTTTTTCTCCAAGGTGAATAGATTCCCGTCTTGCCAATTCTCATGATTTTATCACAAGGCTCAAGTTAATTCATGTTAACTTGAGGTTCCAGCTCCAGGACACAATGTTTATGTGAGAATCTTTTCAAGTAAGTTTCTAGATTTTGTGCCTGAGAAGGGCATTTAAAAAATGTGGCACAATGACTGGAAAAGTCGCAAAGAAGTCTGAGAAGAACGCTGTTTAAATTTCTGATTTTTTTTAGGATAGTCTCACAGTTACGGGATGGGCAAAATCATGATTTCCAACAATTGGCAGCTCCAAATTGGCATGACATATTTTTAGGAGGTCCAACATTAACATAGAAGATGTGGCAGAAGTCTCTGGGATGGTTAGCGCCCGCCTCAGGCTGCCTCAGTCTTGCTCTCTGTCATCTTCTGGAGTGTTCTCTTCACAAATGTGGATGCTGAATCACACCTTTGACAGATGTGAGATGTCTGAATTAGCTTTAGAAAGTCAGTTTAAACAGCCCTTAACCCCCCCCCGCCTCTAACAAAGCTGTCCAAAACTAGGTGAAGCTTTGTTAGGAAATAAACCTGCCTGTCCCTCCCTCTTCCTTTCAAAAGCAATCGTATAAGTGACTCCATTTCTCAATATTCATGACTTAGGTAAGTCGTATTTAAATGGCTCATTTCCAGGTGACTAACTCAGCTTTTTTAATTTCCTATAAGGAATGCTGCAAATATGAGTTGGTAACCAGGTGCGGCATAGATTCAGTGAAGCATAAACAAGGAGTTTTTCAACTATTTTCATACACACACACATACTGAAGGACGCCTAAACCTAATTCTGTCAGTTTAGAATATATATTTGAGGGAGAAGTTAAATAAACTAAGATAAATAGATTTTACTTGCTCAGATAAAAGTTTAGGTGATAGACAAAGATGCTGTAAAGGCAAGGGTGTGGATATTGATAAAAGTGTTTCTGCAAATTAGTCATTTCTAATGTGTTCTTTCAGACTGCTCTGATCAGCTCAAGACTTCTAAAATTATTTTTTCTGTCTGGGAAAGAAGTAATTTTTTGGGTTACTTATGAAAACTTTTTTTGTCACTTAGATGTAGTATTTCATTTGTTGGTTATTTTCCCTTCAAAATTAGGGCATTCTTGGGCAAAAAGGGATCAGTGTAACATATGCACTTGAGCTAAACACTGACATGTTCACAGTCCAAACACTGAAATATCATTTAAGCAGAGATTTATTTCCCCATCCAAGGTGAAAACATTTGGATTATTTTTTAGAATGCATTTTTAGACTCTTACTCAGCATAAACATTGAAGCAGGTGCTTAAACCCCATTTATTCTTCAAGCTCAGCTCCCATTTACCTAGGTTAATAAGAGCTGAGCTTCTTGTCCACATTGGGCAATGTTTTGAAAAATCTTGTGAGACTGTTCCTCTGGGCACTTAAAAATTTTGAAAAATAGTTTTTTTATTCAGATGACAGAAAGTAAACAATTCTAACCCCACATTATTGTTGCTATTGGTTTTACTTGTATTTTTATTATTTCTATGACTAAGTCTGTGACAGTGTTCATTCAGTACCTCTGTCCTTTTCAAGTGTAAGAGCAGAAGTGTATTCTTGGGGTAAAACTAATTCTGAATTCATCTCACAAATTTATTTCTCTGGTTTTCACATAAAGAATTGAGAACCCATTTATTAAGTGGCTGGTTTGTTAAATAAATTCAATATCTTAACGCCTCGTTTTCTGCGATGGATATTTTAAGTGGAAATCCAGATTGAAGATTGACACTGACATTTTGAGTTGTACATAGTGGCTCCGTGTTGTTCCTCAGTTTCTTTTGAGGAACAGTCTACTCTGCTGCAGCAGGTCTGGTTCAGTTTGGCACCAGTTCATCTCATGGAAGACATTAGACATAAAGACAAGTGACTGGACTTAAATATCTCTCTCTGCTTGAGTTCAGATTACACCTCAAGTTGGGCATATAGTTTCCTAAGCATTCATGCACTTCATCCTCCTGAAACAAGACCTGTTGTGATCCTACATACTTAAAGTGAATTTTCCATGATAGTCATAGAGTAAAGCTAGAGATGTTTCTAACTCTGAGTACCAGTCACTACAGTCACTAGCAGCTCATTTCAAGAACTAATCTTATACAGATTCGGTTGTGGAGTGGTCAAAGTGTTTTGAATTACATGTACAGTATGTTTAAAAAAGACAATAGAAACAACAACAGAATTATTTTTGAGT
Source organism: Neopelma chrysocephalum (assembly GCF_003984885.1). Classification (NCBI taxonomy): domain Eukaryota; kingdom Metazoa; phylum Chordata; class Aves; order Passeriformes; family Pipridae; genus Neopelma; species Neopelma chrysocephalum. Next base: position 26,085,717 of record NW_020897693.1, read on the forward strand.
GTGCCAGATTTGAACCAGCAGATTAAGAGATCTCTATTTCCTATTTTTTTTCTTTTGCCCTTTGCAGAAATATCTTTCTGTGATTTTGTCTGAACATTATTTATTATAAAAATAAAATATATTATGTAAATGTGAGTTTAATGTCATTTGATATGACTTGAGATAAAATATTATAAAGAAGGGCTTCCTATAAAGTACAGAGTACATGTTTGTTTTGGACAAAGAAACCAAGTCTTTATTTGAAATGATGTGATTAAATGCATAAGTTTAGATTATATTGTCATGCTAATTATCAGTGGTAGAAACCAATTAGGACTAGTGCTACCAAATCACCATATGCATATGCATATACACTGCATATGCACTAGTGTACCTTTACTGCTCTGCTGGGTTTTTGCTGTAAGCAGATAAAAATGAAAATATTTCCTTTAAAAGTCCATATTGTACATTTTGAGCTAGATCTTGTTCATTGTGCTTTCATAAACTGTCCCACAGAAGTTACTAGAACTACTTGTGAGAGAAAGACAGGCTCTGTCTATAGGAAATATATATGTAGCTGCTTTAGCTAGCAATTAAAGCAAAAATAGAAGATGCAAAAAAACTTTTTTCTATTAAAATGCCTATTGTTTGAATAAGTAAGGTTGGTAATCTGTCATTTGCAAAATACTGGAAGTGAGATTTTCATTGAACCTACTATGTGAATGACATATATTTCTCAACATTACACACCTCATTTATCATTCTGGAATGAGGACCAAGTACCATATGAATGTAGAGTTTGTGAAGGTATTGCCTCACCACCCTGGAGGCTGATGACCCCTCTTTATCTACACAGCAGGTAAGGCACAAATAGTGGCAATGTGAGCTCTCTTTGCAGTCCCCTGCCAGTATGCCTGACTGCTGAGCTGGGGGAACAAAGGAAAGATAGCATATGGATAGCAGATTGTAAGAGCGCTGAAAGAGGACTGAGGAAATCTATGTTGGGTGTGTGGCTCTGCCAAAGATCTCTTGTATGACTTTGGCCTTGTCACTTAATCTCCTTCTGTCTCTGTTCCCCTCTGCAAACAGGGAGAAGGCGTCTCTCCTCTCCCCCAGGCTTTGCCTGGAAATCTGTTCAGACTCTGAGTTCTCTTGGACAGTGTGCTTGTGCAGCATGGGGTGGAGTAAGACTGAGCTTCATTGGATCCTTTAAGGGCTGCTATCATACGATTAGTAGGAATTACTATTAACAGAAGGGTAACAAAGAAATCCATGTCTTTTTGATAGATTTTACTCATCTTCTTGGGCCATTCAATCTTTGGCCTCTGGGTGAAGGGTATGAACAAGGTAAGCAATTAGTGTCAGGAGCAGAGCTGTGAATTCTTCTGTTATAGGCTTGCAAACAATGCTGAAAATAGTGGCATTGGTGTTCTCTTTTTTCACCTGTCTCTTGGTGCCTTTGGAAGACATTTGTGCCAAAATAACATCAGAGTGTTTCTGCAACACGCAAACTGAAGTGTTGTGCAAAAGGCTGTATTTTGCTTTACTTTGGCCTTGGATATTGCTCCCCGGGGGATTCAAAAAAAGCCCTCAAAAAATGTAAAGGCTAGGGTGGGAACTGTGGTTTCTACGTCTCTGTTATAGACTGTGCATATTTGTGGGGCAATATAAAGAATAAATAAAAATGCACAAACACTGCATTCTGTGACCTTGTCTACCAATTGTGCTGATGCATTACCTGATATAGCCACTACTAATGAAACTAGGATTTGATTTTTAGCTTCACCTAAGATGCATGTCTGTTCTGCACCTGCAATCTTTCAAATATAAATAATTTCATGTGTCATTTTTTGGACATACCCACTGGTGGGTATAACTGATGCCATTTATGGACAAGATTTTTCAGAGGAGCTATAGAAATGGAATTTCAAAATTGCCTGGATGCTTAAAGCCTCTGTGCTCTTATATCTTTCTAATTATACATCAGTGTGTCTTCTCTCCCGACAAAGGTGTTGCTGGTCTAGAGGACATCACTTGCTCCTGCTGTTATGCAGATGTGCAAAAGAAAACTGGAGAAATAATGTAATTAGAAATCAAACCCAAGCACACAAAGATCAGGGGACTCACTATTAGAGCTTGAACTCCCATTTCCCAAACAACTAGTGAGCTGCCTCTGGGTAGAGTTTGCAGTGGAAGGCTGGCTTTACTCACATCACCAGGATAAAATAAGGCCAGGTTCTTCTGGGAGTGAATGGCCGGGCAGGATTGGGTTTTCAACACCCATTCCAAAGGCTTACTCTGTGGTAACTGTTGAATATGTAAGGCTGGAGCCCAGTATCCAAATCTCCATGGTCAGAGGTGAAGGAGATGTCACCTGAAACCCTTCAGAAGGTAGAATTTTCTTCATGCTCTGTCTTGTTGTGCAAGCCCATTGAAAGAACACTTCAGAGGGCACCCATTTCTTACTAATGTAAACTTTCTGAGGAGTATCCAAAGATATGACCTCTAGGTGAACCTTTAACCTTCCCCTTAATTATTTGTTTGAAGACAGTGTGGAGTTCTCCTGCTGAGAGCCAAGGCCCATAATGCTTCGCAGCCCTGGGAGCAGGGGGGTGTGTGCAGGGAAGTGGAGAGGGATATAAATAAGGGGACCACCAGATGTAAATAATAAAAGTGGTTGGGGTTTAAATAAAAAAAACGAAAAAGCAATTTGGTTTCCCTGAAGAGTGGCCTGATTGAAGAAAAGGGGTTAGTAAGATGGTAAGTGTGTGCGTGTGTGGGGGGGTGTTTCTGTGATTTTTTACAGGCCTAAATAAGTGTTCATTCCATTCTTTAAAACCTTGCCATCTGTATACACCATTAGAAGCTCATGGGAGAAGAGAAAACAGTCTTATCAGGCTTTCCTGTTAATCTCTATTGGCCTTAACTTTAGCTGATAAAAGGCATGCTGGATGGAGGAGGTTCAGGTCAGCCTCCATTTGGTCAGGGTGGCAACATTACTGGAAAGTAGCTCAGCAAATAAGTCCTATCATGGACCTTTTTCTTTGAGAACGGAAACATGCCTCGAAATCACAGCGCTGGGGCAGGAGATGCCTCAGTCAGAAGGGAATAAATAAGTACATTGGCTGTGTCTGAGGTTTTTATTTTAATACCTGAAGTCATGACTAATTCTGAGCCAGGGTGACATTTCTGACAACTGAATGATACTTTTCTTAAAGAATAAAGAATGTCTTTTGGATGTAAACAGAGAGATGTAAAAGAGCCCTTTAGTGTTACTTGTAGCGTTCATGCTTCTGTCTAGTGAAATTTCCATGACTGTGATTACAGAAGGTGCAATCAAAGGTGTACCACTGTCCTTTATTATCTGCGGAGGAATTTAACCAAGGGGTGTGAGGGAGTGAGGGAAGCACGACAAAAGGCCTTGCAGAGTTGATGCTATATGAAGGCTAGCAATTTACTAAATGAGCAAATGAACTTAGTTTTCAGTTAACTGACTGAAAGACTTCACGAGGCATTGGATCGGGCCCAATGGCAATTATTGGAGGCTCTTTTGGATGATGGGCATGTTAGTATTTCTGAAGAGGATTAAACACTAGTATTCGACTTCATTAGCACTCCTTAAGGGTCACCAGCCGAAAGCCTGAGCTGTGAAAAAGCACACAAAACCTGTGCTAAGGCTCCAAATTGTTTCAAACACAAAGAGGAGCGACAAAAACAAGTGTGGCTCCTGAGTGATTGAAAATTGCCCTGTTTTGAAAGATATTTCGTGAAAGGGCAGGTTTTAAAATTATTTTAGGGAAATTAATTTAGCTTAGCTTGTGCTGATGTGGGTTGCTGTGCATTAAACTAATAAGAAATATGCAAGCACTTATTTTTTGATTACCAGCAAAATTAAATCCAGGCTCCACAGCCAACTAACTGCCTTTACCAGTGCTCAAAAGCCTCAGCAACCACCCCAGTTTGAGATTAAAAAAGGTTATTTTGGGCCTAATATTAACCACATGTACCTGTGACTGGGGGTTTCTAACGAGTTGAAAGGTGCCTGAGTTTAGGGCAGGCGGGCGGTCACCTTGCACGGAGTGTCCCCGCTCAGACACAGAGGTGGCCCCCAGCTGGCACTGACCTCCAAACGACCCTTGCCTTTACAGGCTCCAACTAGCAGGAGTTGCAGAAGAGCAGAAGTCTTTCTAGGCCGGCACTTATTGCTGCAGTGCTGGTGATAAAACTTCAGACAGTCTAATTGATGGCTTTGCTGACCTAACGATACCTTGTGAAAGCACGGAGTGGAAAAGCCTGGTCCTCATTTATGGCCAGCTGCAAGGGGAGCTGGATCCCTAAGATGGAAAGGGGAAAAGAAAGTCTCCCAGCCTGTGAACTTTAACCAGGATCTGACCACTTAGAAGAAGTTAAAGAAACAATTGCCTTTTAACACAAGTTTTCGGTCAAAGCCTTCTGGCAAATCCAGCTTTAAGCTGGCTAGTAAGATAAGCGTGTTACCAGTTACAATTTCTGAGCACTTAGAGGAAAATCCTTTAAAGTGAAATTATACTCTTTTAAAAAAGCAACGCAAAGCAAAACACATTTCCACGCCACACTAAAATCCTGTCAGTTTTAAAGCAGCGATGTTCTCAAAACACAGAAGCAAGCTGATGAAAGGACTTGTATTCTTTGTATTCTATTGCAGGTTTATTAATGCCAGAAGAAGAATAGTACAGCCTATGATTGACCAGTCAAATCGAGCAGGCAAGTTCCAAGTAGTATCTGTATTCAAGTCCCACAGGCGCAAATCCTCATCAAGTTATTCTTCGGGAGTCCCATCACCTGGTAAATAAATGCTCCAACCAGGCATTCTGGGAGATTTTTTTTCTTATGTCCCCAGAATTCCGCTCTAGGAAGCAACTTCACTAATTGGTGCTAATTGGAGATTTCCCACCCTGACTCTACTGAAACTGCTTTTTATTTTCTCTCTGAATTGGTAATTGGGTAGAAGTAGTAGTGCCACAAGCAGTTTGTTTGACTGTGAGCTCTTGAATTACTCATTGCTTGTCTGCATCCAATCAGCAGGACAATCTCATTTTCTTGCTACCCACAACCCCTTGGTATATGCATTGCTTTCACTTCTGGAAGGCAAGCTGTAAAACTCATTGTATCCATTCATTTGCTTTGACTATTCACAATATGCTACTAATGTGACATGGTACCATACTGCCAGAAAATATTAAAAGATTATTACTTTTGTTTAAGAATGCACCAGATATGTTTACATTAAAACATATGATTTTTATAACTATACCTTTTCCACGTTTCCATTAAAGCACTCAGAATATGTAACACTTTACACAACAAGTGGTGCCATGTTAATCATTCCACTTTCTAATATGCATTTCCTCAGCATACTAGGGAGTTGTGGTTTCCTGACATGGGGTTATGGAATAAAACTATTTTCCATGTGGTGATGACTGTTGTCACTAACAAGGGCTTTAACTTGATGGTGATTTCGCCTGCTGCTTCACTTTAAAGGTTTTTGAAAAGGTTATTAAACCTTTGGGAAACTCTTCCCATGTAGCATTAATTTTCTTTTTCATTAACAGGTGAAAAAGGGGGAAAACACTAACTCAACTAACCATGAAAAACATTAAACCAAATACAGAGTGTATACATAAATAGGAAAAGACATGTCCAGAATTTCCCTATTCTTTCTAGAGTAGGTGAGAGTGGTTTCATAAGCTTTATTAAGTTTCATAATAAATACCCTGTGTCACAGATGCTAGATTCACAACTCTGTGTAATTAGAAAGGAACAGAATAGGTCCTTACTTCATTAAGAAAAAACATATAGCACTTCAATGGGTTTCCACTGTTTTGCATTAAAGGTAAGTAGAGAAGCAGATCCTAAGCAAGTGAACTGACTTGACAAACTTGTTTATTGAGCCCCCCTATAGCATTTTTATTCTATAGTCCTGGTAACATAATCAGCTCATAAAAAGCACAACCTGTGTTTAAACTGACAGCCAAGATATTGTATATAGCGTTTCAGTGCTGAAGCTGGAACAATTGCTGATTGTTTGGTATGTCTTCTTTTCTTTCTCCTCTGTGTCCACGATTGACTACAATCAGGTTTTCTTCTTGATCCTTCAGTGAGCCAAGGAGCTG